>NC_073692.1:24325491-24625491 GCF_029784155.1 Uranotaenia lowii
TGTCATTTTGTTATTTGTGTAATTTTTGTCATTTTTGTCATTTTTGTCATTTTTGTCATTTTTGTCATTTTTGTCATTTTTGTCATTTTGTCATTTTTGTCATTTTTGTCATTTTTGTCATTTTTGTCATTTTTGTCATTTTTGTCATTTTTGTCATTTTTGTCATTTTTGTCATTTTTGTCATTTTTGTCATTTTTGTCATTTTTGTCATTTTTGTCATTTTTGTCATTTTTGTCATTTTTGTCATTTTTGTCATTTTTGTCATTTTTGTCATTTTTGTCATTTTTGTCATTTTTGTCATTTTTGTCATTTTTGTCATTTTTGTCATTTTGTCATTTTTGTCATTTTTGTCATTTTTGTCATTTTGTCATTTTTGTCATTTTTGTCATTTTGTCATTTTTGTCATTTTTGTCATTTTTGTCATTTTTGTCATTTTTGTCATTTTTGTCATTTTTGTCATTTTTGTCATTTTGTCATTTTTGTCATTTTTGTCATTTTTGTCATTTTTGTCATTTTTGTCATTTTTGTCATTTTTGTCATTTTTGTCATTTTGTCATTTTGTCATTTTTGTCATTTTTGTCATTTTTGTCATTTTTGTCATTTTTGTCATTTTTGTCATTTTTGTCATTTTTGTCATTTTTGTCATTTTTGTCATTTTTTGTCATTTTTGTCATTTTTGTCATTTTTGTCATTTTTGTCATTTTTGTCATTTTTGTCATTTTTGTCATTTTTGTCATTTTTGTCATTTTTGTCATTTTTGTCATTTTTGTCATTTTTGTCATTTTTGTCATTTTTGTCATTTTTTGTCATTTTTGTCATTTTTGTCATTTGTGTCATTTTTGTCATTTTTGTCATTTTTGTCATTTTTGTCATTTTTGTCATTTTTGTCATTTTTGTCATTTTTGTCATTTTTGTCATTTTTGTCATTTTGTCATTTTTGTCATTTTTGTCATTTTTGTCATTTTTGTCATTTTTGTCATTTTTGTCATTTTTGTCATTTTTGTGATTTTTGTCATTTTTGTCATTTTTGTCATTTTTGTCATTTTTGTCATTTTTGTCATTTTATGTCATTTTTGTCATTTTTGTCATTTTGTCATTTTTGTCATTTTTGTCATTTTTGTCATTTTTGTCATTTTTGTCATTTTTGTCATTTTTGTCATTTTTGTCATTTTTGTCATTTTTGTCATTTTTGTCATTTTTGTCATTTTTGTCATTTTTGTCATTTTTGTCATTTTTGTCATTTTTGTCATTTTTGTCATTTTTGTCATTTTTGTCATTTTTGTCATTTTGTCATTTTTGTCATTTTTGTCATTTTTGTAATTTTTGTAATTTTGTCATTTTTGTCATTTTGTAATTTTGTAATTTTTGTAATTTTTGTCATTTTTGTCATTTTTGTCATTTTTGTCATTTTTGTCATTTTTGTCATTTTTGTCATTTTTGTCATTTTTGTCATTTTTGTCATTTTTGTCATTTTTGTCATTTTTGTCATTTTTGTCATTTTTGTCATTTTTGTCATTTTTGTCATTTTTGTCATTTTTGTCATTTTTGTCATTTTTGTCATTTTTGTCATTTTTGTCATTTTTGTCATTTTTGTCATTTTGTGATTTTTGTCATTTTTGTCATTTTATGTCATTTTTGTCATTTTTGTCATTTTTGTCATTTTATGTCATTTTTGTCATTTTTGTCATTTTTGTCATTTTGTCATTTTTGTCATTTTTGTCATTTTTGTCATTTTTGTCATTTTTGTCATTTTTGTCATTTTTGTCATTTTTGTCATTTTTGTCATTTTTGTCATTTTTGTCATTTTTGTCATTTTTGTCATTTTTGTCATTTTTGTCATTTTTGTCATTTTTGTCATTTTTGTCATTTTTGTCATTTTGTCATTTTGTCATTTTGTCATTTTGTTATTTTTGTAATTTTTGTAATTTTGTCATTTTTGTCATTTATGTAATTTTGGTAATTTTTTAAATTTTTTGTCATTTTTGTTATTTGTGTAATTTTTGTCATTTTGTCATTTTTGTCATTTTTGTCATTTTTGTCATTTTTGTCATTTTTGTCATTTTTGTCATTTTTGTCATTTTTGTCATTTTTGTCATTTTTGTCATTTTTGTCATTTTGTCATTTTTGTCATTTTTGTCATTTTTGTCATTTTTGTCATTTTTGTCATTTTTGTCATTTTTGTCATTTTTTGTCATTTTTGTCATTTTTGTCATTTTTGTCATTTTTGTCATTTTTGTCATTTTTGTCATTTTTGACATTTTTGTCATTTTTGTCATTTTTGACATTTTTGACATTTTTGTCATTTTTGTCATTTTTGTCATTTTTGTCATTTTTGTCATTTTTGTCATTTTTGTCATTTTTGTCATTTTTGTCATTTTTGTCATTTTTGTCATTTTTGTCATTTTTGTCATTTTTGTCATTTTTGTCATTTTTGTCATTTTTGTCATTTTGTCATTTTTGTCATTTTTGTCATTTTTGTCATTTTTGTCATTTTTGTCATTTTTGTCATTTTTGTCATTTTTGTCATTTTTGTCATTTTTGTCATTTTTGTCATTTTTGTCATTTTTGTCATTTTTGTCATTTTTGTCATTTTTGTCATTTTGTCATTTTTGTCATTTTTGTCATTTTGTCATTTTTGTCATTTTTGTCATTTTTGTCATTTTTGTCATTTTTGTCATTTTTGTCATTTTTGTCATTTTTGTCATTTTTGTCATTTTTGTCATTTTTGTCATTTTTGTCATTTTTGTCATTTTTGTCATTTTTGTCATTTTTGTCATTTTTGTCATTTTTGTCATTTTTGTCATTTTTGTCATTTTTGTCATTTTTGTCATTTTTGTCATTTTTGTCATTTTTGTCATTTTTGTCATTTTTGTCATTTTTGTCATTTTTGTCATTTTTGTCATTTTTGTCATTTTTGTCATTTTTGTCATTTTTGTCATTTTTGTCATTTTTGTCATTTTTGTCATTTTGTCATTTTTGTCATTTTTGTCATTTTGTCATTTTTGTCATTTTTGTCATTTTTGTCATTTTTGTCATTTTTGACATTTTGTCATTTTTGTCATTTTTGTCATTTTTGTCATTTTTGTCATTTTTGTCATTTTTGTCATTTTTGTCATTTTTGTCATTTTTGTCATTTTTGTCATTTTTGTCATTTTTGTCATTTTTGTCATTTTTGTCATTTTTGTCATTTTTGTCATTTTTGTCATTTTTGTCATTTTTGTCATTTTTGTCATTTTTGTCATTTTTGTCATTTTTGTCATTTTTGTCATTTTTGTCATTTTTGTCATTTTTGTCATTTTTGTCATTTTTGTCATTTTTGTCATTTTTGTCATTTTTGTCATTTTTGTCATTTTTGTCATTTTTGTCATTTTTGTCATTTTTGTCATTTTTGTCATTTTTGTCATTTTTGTCATTTTTGTCATTTTTGTCATTTTTGTCATTTTTGTCATTTTTGTCATTTTTGTCATTTTTGACATTTTTGTCATTTTTGTCATTTTTGACATTTTTGACATTTTTGTCATTTTTGTCATTTTTGTCATTTTTGTCATTTTTGTCATTTTTGTCATTTTTGTCATTTTTGTCATTTTTGTCATTTTTGTCATTTTTGTCATTTTTGTCATTTTTGTCATTTTTGTCATTTTTGTCATTTTTGTCATTTTTGTCATTTTTGTCATTTTTGTCATTTTTGTCATTTTTGTCATTTTTGTCATTTTTGTCATTTTTGTCATTTTTGTCATTTTTGTCATTTTTGTCATTTTTGTCATTTTTGTCATTTTTGTCATTTTTGTCATTTTTGTCATTTTTGTCATTTTTGTCATTTTTGTCATTTTTGACATTTTTGTCATTTTTGTCATTTTTGACATTTTTGACATTTTTGTCATTTTTGTCATTTTTGTCAATTTTGTCATTTTTGTCATTTTTGTCATTTTTGTCATTTTTGTCATTTTTGTCATTTTTGTCATTTTTGTCATTTTTGTCATTTTTGTCATTTTTGTCATTTTTGTCATTTTTGTCATTTTTGTCATTTTTGTCATTTTTGTCATTTTTGTCATTTTTGTCATTTTTGTCATTTTTGTCATTTTTGTCATTTTTGTCATTTTTGTCATTTTTGTCATTTTTGTCATTTTTGTCATTTTTGTCATTTTTGTCATTTTTGTCATTTTTGTCATTTTTGTCATTTTTGTCATTTTTGTCATTTTTGTCATTTTTGTCATTTTTGTCATTTTTGTCATTTTTGTCATTTTTGTCATTTTTGTCATTTTTGTCATTTTTGTCATTTTTGTCATTTTTGTCATTTTTGTCATTTTTGTCATTTTTGTCATTTTTGTCATTTTTGTCATTTTTGTCATTTTTGTCATTTTTGTCATTTTTGTCATTTTTGTCATTTTTGTCATTTTTGTCATTTTTGTCATTTTTGTCATTTTTGTCATTTTTGTCATTTTTGTCATTTTTGTCATTTTTGTCATTTTTGTCATTTTTGTCATTTTTGTCATTTTTGTCATTTTTGTCATTTTTGTCATTTTTGTCATTTTTGTCATTTTTGTCATTTTTGTCATTTTTGTCATTTTTGTCATTTTTAGCATTCATAGCACTTTTTTCGTTTTCTGAAAAATTTTATGACAACTTTTGAAATAGGATTGATGATTTTAATGAATTTCTTGTTTTTATATGAGTATTCACGCAATGCAAAGACTCACTTCACAACACATATTAAGGAAGCGTTATCATGACTCTTATGTTATTTTTTATTTCGTTCTGGGATTCCCCCAGCCTGTGGGACACTTCTGAATCACATCTCTATATCGATGCGATAGTATGAATTACTAACTATAGTCGGCTGGATTCCAGTGCTATAATTTACTAATTGAGTTCGTTGCTAGATGTGTCGGAATGTTGCTGCTACAGCTTATGGTGGTCAGTTTATGTTTGGCGTCCAAAACTGGTAATCTGCACTTTGTTTGAGTAATTATTTTTTTTAACTAAATTTTGAACGAATACAGTTGCCGAATCATGTGGAAACAAACAAATCAACGTCAAAACAACACGCGAAGAAAATGGCAGTAGTGCAACTCCTGGTTCCTGGCCATGGCATGGAGCTCTCCTCAGAAGGGGAAGACCGACTTCCGTTTATGTTTGTGGGATAACGATAGTTTCAAAGGATGCCATCGTTACGGCAGCGCATTGTATTTACAATCCTTCGTCTAGGAGTAAATTTGCTGCCGGAAATTTCTACATCAAGATCGGAGAGACTAATTTGAAAAATCCCGGCAAAGAAACACAAGAGCATAATGTGAGTGAAATCATTGAACACCCGCGATACGATCATGGGTCGGGCAAGAACGATCTCGCAATTTTGAAACTGAGAACGTCGATCAATTTTACGCCCTACATCCAGCCGATTTGTTTATGGCGTGGAAATTCTACACTATCGAAGCAACCGAACCAGTTAGCTGCGATCGTTGGCTGGAGTCGAAGTCAGGTATCGGAAATTCCGAAAGATCTCACGGTCACCTTTACTTCGGTTGTTTCGAATGATGTTTGCCTAAAGCAAAGCACAAGGTCGTTCCAAAGTATATTTCACGAAAATCGAACGTTCTGTGCGAATCATCCTAACAAAACCGGATTCAATTCTGGAGACAGTGGCAATGGATTGTACGTTAGGGTTGATGGAGTTTGGAATTTAAGAGGTATCGTCGCTGCGGCAAAGTATGATCCCAGTAAATTGTATGTTGGAACCAAAGATTTCGCTATACTTACCAATGTGGAGTTCTTTACCCATTGGATTTCGTCAAAAATTTCTCTACCCAAACCTGCCAACAAAAATAATTTATTGCAATTGGCTAGGTGTGGAATCGCTCAACGACTGCCCGATAATCGATTCCAGTATCCCTGGTTGAGTGTTCTGAACTATCAGAGAAACTACTCAGTGGTTGATAAAACACGACCATGTGGGGCCATTCTGATACATCCAAGTTTTCTGCTTACTTCCGGTTCCTGTATTAACACCGAAATCAAGTAAGTTGTTTGAAGAAAAAATCTAACTTATGACTAAATTTCACACTGTGTTCCAGTTACTACCAACCAAACTTACGTAATGGTACCACGGTTTTTGGTAAAGACAACAAAAATATCATACCCGTAAAGGAAGTTTTCAAGCATCCGCAATATGATAGTCGTAAAAAGGTGAATTACATCGCTCTGGTCAAACTCGAATCTCCCGCACCTTACATACCAATCTGCCTGTCACCATTTTCCTCGAGATATCCCCCGAATGAGCGACTGGAGGTTCCGTTCCTACAGCTGCGTCAGAACCAGATACACCTAGACGTTCTAAACGCTTCTGTAGTCGACTGTAGCCGGGACTACGGCAACAGATATCCGGATGCAAGTGCCAATGGCATCCGGTGCGTTGCTTATCAACCGGTCGAGGAACGGGAGTGTGGCTATAAGGAATTTCTACTCAGTTCTCCGATCCAGACCTTACACCGTGACAAATACTACGGTCTAGCTGTTTCTAGCTTCGGTCCCCGTTGTCTCACCTCGTCCGTTTCAGAAGGTTACACCGATCTGATGATGCATCTGAACTGGATCGCGAAAACCATCAAAGAAAACAGCTAGGGCATTAGACTGTTAAAAGGTGTAACGACCAAAAAGTGATTAAAGTACCCAAGCAACCAAAAATCCCATAAAACAGGTACAAAAACGTTTACTCAGCCCCATCACTGATATGCAGTACGTTCTATGCAGCTCAAAATTTTAGTTCTTATTGATACTTTCAAGTTCCAAAACAAGTCTTAATGATCTTCTATTCAGCTTCCAGCGGCCTCTTAATTCAGCTTCCAAAAAATCGCAAAATGAGCAAAAAATCTCTCTCTTTCTCAACTGAACCGTTGGCTTCGGTTCATATCACCTTCTCTTGATTTTTTACTGTGTTCTGTACTGGTGCCGCCATGATGCCCCGCACCGGATTTCAAACTCGACAAATTGATCAAAGGCTTCTTTCCTAGATTTCCTACATATATCGCATCATAACTCAAGTACAAAATTACTTATTGGAAAAAATAACTTGCCCGGCTTGGTGATCGAACCCCGACCTTCGTGGTGAGAATCGAACACGCTACCACGAGACCACGCCTAGATGTTGTTCTAACTGAAACTAAAACTCGAAGAGGTGATTTGATTTTGAAAGCACATCAACGCACTTTTTGTGACTTATCAAATCCCGTTTGAGCACTTTTTTGTGCCCTTTATGTGACTTAAGTCCCGTATAACGTACGTATAGATCACTTTTGCAACTTTCAAATTCATTAATGAGTACATAAAGTTCACTAAAGGGAATTGGGCAGTTGATTCTCTTTGTCAGCCAATATGTAACTTTCAATGCCTTCATTCAGGTAAATATGTGACTTTTGGTTGCTTGGGTAATCCTTCTTCTCCTTAGGTACGAATTGGACTCTTTTTTTTTGCCGCATTCGCCAAATCCGATTGAAATAGCACAGAACTTCTCAGGATTCGTTAGGAGTGGTTTTTTGAGCCACTCGTTGACCTAAACTTTCTAGTAAACCAGATAATTTCTTGCGAATTTCGACAACTTCATGTTTTAAAATATCACAGGGAAAAAGTATAGTTTTTTCAACAATATTCATCATATGTTCAACTGTATTTATGATTGATTCTTTACCATAGATATAATAGATTTTCTGGTTGATATTTTGCGTTCAGCTATACATGTAATAGACTCAACTACAGTTGTATGATTGTTTTAATGCATTCAACTATAAATATAATAGATTTAACTATATCAGTATGATTGCATACATACATAATATTAGATGGTAAATTCAACTTTACTCATATGATTGGTTCAACTATAGATATTGTAGGTTCAACTTCACTTACATGATTGATTCAACTACATATTTATATATTTAAATTTATATTTTATCACATATCATATCACGGTTTCATAACTTGAACAATCCCAACAGTTGATGATTGAATCCTGCAGCTTAAGAACAGCCAGCAGTTTTGGTTCTACATGGGTCAACCTTTGACGTCACAATCCTGGAATCCGAAAACTATACACAGTAAACGAAAATTTCCGAGTTCGGTAATTGTTTTACCGAAATCTTAACATGTGTAAATCGCGGAACTGTTCGGTAATTTTTTCTGTAAAAAATAAACGAACATCGGTAAATCGATTCTTCATTTACCGATGTTCGTTCGTTTTTTACCGAAAAAATTACCGAACAGCTTAACGATTTGTTGAAAACGTTAAAAAATGCATTTTAAAAAATTTTGCCAAAAGCTGAAAACCAACCACTGTGGAGGCATAATGAGAACCCTGAGCGCGATCCCGGAGGCTGTATACGACGATGTTGACGAAGTTTGACTGCGTGGCAATGGACGACGAAACCTACGTCAAAGCCGACTCCAAGAAGCTTCCGGGACAGTGTGGCTTCAAGCCACAGGTACAGATGGCTCGCCAAACCAGATATTTATTCGCGAACTTTGACAGTTTCATGTGCTTGAAAATATCTGTTAGCTTTCCCCTTCCTTTTGCCGTATAAAACTCCTGTCCCGGAAGCTGCTTGTAGTCGGCTTTGACGTAGGTTTCGTCGTCCATTACCACGCAGTCAAACTTCGTCAGCATCGTCGTGTACAGCCTCCAGGATCGCGCTTTGGCCGTCGTATTTTGTTTATCATCGCGAATTGGAGTCACTACCTTCTTGTAAGTCGATAGTCCGGCTCGTTTTTTGGCTCGATGCTCGGTTGTAGACGATAAACCCAGTTCATTTGCGGCATCTCGGAGAGAGAGGTTAGGGTTTCGCTCGAAACTACCGGCAACTCTCTTTGTCGTCTCAGCGGCTTCCGGTTTTCGATTTTCCCCCGATCCAGAGTTCCTGGCTGTCGACAAACGTTCCCCAAACACTTTAATTACATTTGTAACGGCTGATTCGGCAACTTTTAGCGATTTTACCAGCTTTGCGTTCAAGTAGCTCGGATTTTCGTGTTGCGCGAGCAGAGTTTTGATACGCTGCTCTTCTTCCTTGGACGGCATTTTGACAACTGAAGAGTGAATTCCAAAATCAAAATAGGAGCAACACTCTACACACATACACACCTTCAAAATGAGGGGTGTTCAGGTTTTTTAAATGCAAAATTGAAAGAATTAAGAATATTGACCAGATTTTGACCGTATCACCCTTTATGGCGTGTGCAAACTTTACAATTTATCAGTTTTGAGTTAAATTGATCTTTGATAACTGATAAACTTTTGAACTTACATGGAATTTCAAGTCCGATTATAAATCTATTATTTATCCTTCATTTTATCAGCGATTCAGATCTTTCCTGGATATTTCAGTTTCACAAATACAACGATTTAAAAATTTAAATTCTAAAATTTAATTTCATTTGAATAGATAAGAGAACAACTTTTTCTGACATCATTCAAGAAAATATTTTGCCGAAAACTGCAAAACGATTGTTTTATTCTTTAAAAAATATTAATAAATCTATTTGGTGTAGAGTCGGATTGGGATGGAAATAATTTCGCACGCGGTTAAAAGTTTGACTGTTTTATTCGACGGTTAGACTACAATTGCCTTGTTCGTTCTTGTTTTTCACACAAAAGGCCTCTTTCCTCACTCACACACACAGACATTCATATTTGACGGAAACGTAATCATACGAAACGCACAAACTGACAGCTCGCCCCGCCGGGCTGCCAGTAAACCAATCTCTCACACGGAAAACACACTACAACTCGGCCATTCCTGACTAATGATCGTCTCGATCACATAAAGGTTAGAAAAGACGATTACCTGCGTCCTGCTCGGGGTTAGTAAACACATAAACACAAACACATAACTAACTACGTCTGGCAAGTGTTGCTTTCTACGTGAGTGCATTCTTCATCAAAAGGGGTCCTCCAATCGGCCCATTTCTTAATTCGAGCGGACTCAATGATACCATCATAAGGAAGTTGGGAAATTTGACAATTCTCTATGTCTCGAATCACGTATCTGTCGTTTGGCAACACCTTATGAACACGATAAGGCCCTCTGTACTTCGGAATAAATTTCTTATTAGTGCCAATAGTAGTGTCAACATTACGTATCACAACATAATCACCTTCAGAAAAGATTTGCGGACCTTTATGGTTTTTGCCAAATGAGGCAGAATTTCTAGACTGAGAAATTTCAATACGACTAGAAGCAGCTTCACGTAATGCAGGCAAATCCCGAACTTCTTTCAAGTCAGACCTATCTTCCAAATATTCAGACAAACTATCAACATCGCGTCCTCTTTGACCAACACCAAATAACAGAACTGAAGGAGTTTCATTCGTACTCGAATGAACGGAATTATTCATAGCGTATTCCACTTTACACAACATTCTCACCCAATCTGCATGTTGAACAGGTTCTGAAAGTTTCCCTAACATAGACTTAAGAACACGATTCACTCGCTCAACCTGACCATTGGCCTGAGCAGACGCTGTAGCTATTTTCACATGCTCAATATTGTTATCCAACAGATAAGCTTCAAAGTCTAACGAGGTAAAACACGATCCTCGATCACTGATAATTCTTCGTGGTCTACTATAACACTCGAAATATTTGTCCAGACAAGCACATACTTCCTTCGTACTCGTAGAATTCACAGCGTACAATTTGACGAACTTCGTGAAAGCATCAACAACAACCAAAATATGTTTTCTTTTAGACAGAATCGACGGAAGGGGCCCAAAATGGTCAACATGAATTGTATCGAACGGAACAGGTTTTTTCGGAATGCTATGCAGAATACGACCTCTATCGGAATTTGAATCGGAATACATAATACAACGGACACAATTTTTGACGTAATTCTCAACCTTATCTTTCATTTTCGGAAACCAATATGCATCTTCAACTGATCCAATGTTTTCATAATACCCAAATGACATAACTTCTCATGGACATTGCGTATAACATGATTTTCCATTTCGGCAGGAACGTAAAACAAAAGTTTTCCTTCAACAGACGAACGATAAACCAATCCATCATCCAAAGCGAAATTCTTAACAATCTTCTTTTCAAGTTCCTCTCTCAATACCAGAATTGTAGGATCACGTCCTTGAGCCAATTGCAATTGAAAATCAATGTCATCAGGACTGATAGCAGAAACAATTTGATCAGGATTACTGGAAATGCGGCTCAAGGCATCAACATGATTCATAAGTGTCCCACTACGATGCTGAATGGTATAGTGAAAGTTCTCCAACTCTAATGCCCATCGTGCTATTCTGGCGTTTACACTTTTCTTATTTAACGTCATAGCAAGAGAGTTACAATCCGTAATAATCCGGAACGGAATACCTTCCAAGTAGATTCGGAACTTACGCAATGAGTAAATAATAGCCAATGTTTCCAATTCAAAGCTATGATAACGAGACTCAGCAGAAGTTGTTGGTTTAGAAAAATAAGCAACCGGAAGAAGCTTCCCATCATCTTGTTTTTGCAAAAGAATTCCACCAAACCCCTCAGAACTGGCATCACAATGTAACTCAGTTCCCCGTGATGGATTGTACAGTGCCAACACGGGAGCGGAAATCAACTTATCACGTAGGGACTCAAAAGCCCGTTTGCAACTTTCATCGAACTCAAACTTGTTCCCTGGCTTAACCAAGTTTCGTAATGGTAATGCTATGGAAGAAAAAGACGGTACAAAACGCCGGAAATAAGAGAATAACCCAAGACACTTGGTCACTTGTTTGACGTCTGTCGGATAACTTATTTTCTGGATGGCTTCTAAATGTGAATTGTTTGGCCTAATACCTTTATCACTAACTGTGAAGCCCAATAACTCTATTTCAGTAAAACAAAACTGACACTTCTTTAATTTTATCTCCAAGCAGAACTCAGCCAATCTTCGCAGAACACGGCCCAACAAATCAAAATGCTCGGAAATCGTATTAGTGGCCAACGTAACATCATCCATATACACCACAACGGAACCTTCCTTGATAAACGTATCCAACACCATGTTGATAAACCGCTGAAACACGGCAGGAGCACTCCGCAATCCAAAGGGCATCTTAACATACTCATATTGTCCACCGGGTGTCACAAAAGCCGTAAACGGAACAGAATCTGGTGCCATGTTTACTTGATGGAATCCATTCTTCAAATCCAAAACAGAGAAATATTTTTTTCCTTCAACTCGCTCCAAGCAATCCTCAATGAGCGGAATCGGATAACTATCACGCACGGTAGTTTTGTTCAGCGACCTATAATCAATGCACATACGACGTTCACCGGATTTCTTCGTCCTCAAAACAATAGGAAACGAATAGGGGGAATGACTGGGCCGGATTATACCAGCAGACAATAACCCATCAACAATTTTATCCACCTCAACTTTATCAGCATAAGAAAGTCGCCGCGGACCATAACTAATGGGAATATCGGAAGTCAATTTTAACCTCATTTCATAAGAGTGATGCCTTTCCGGAATATTTTTGAGATCCAAATAATTATCTTTGATCACTTTCATAAGTTGATTTCATAAGTTCATTCATGTTGAGTATCTAATTTCAATTTTGGATTAATAGTGATTTGATCATCGGCCTCAATTGCGAAAATGTCGGGAACATCAACGACCAAGTTGTTGACATTATTTAACCGTAAATATGCCGAACAAACGGAACAATTTCTCAACGTACCCGTATCGTCACTTCGGAACAAATCGTACACACAATGTAACAAGCTATCGTTGTCTCGCCTCTTGAGATCGGAATGGTGGCGGAACTGGAACGTATTTCCCGGAGTTTTGCGTACCGTCGAGACAGTTGCTTGAGTTGTGCCAGGTCCTTGGCCGGATACAGAACCGTAATATCTGCGGAACGATCCCGGAACCCATCGATGATGAACAGAACGGTTTGTGCTTCTTCAATATTGGCGCGCGAAGCAATTTCCTCCATCTTGAAAATGTATCCCAACACCGATGTCTTGCTGCTGGTGAACGTAGTTTTCTTGAGCAATCCAATGATTTCCACTGCTGTACAGGAATGTCCAAAAGTTTCCAAAAAGCTTGCACGGAATTCTTCGTAGGTGGCGGAACGGTCAATTCGTAGGAACCACCCGGCTTCAGTGTCCGGCTGCATCAATCGGCGTATGCACTGCAGGCGGAATTGGGAATTTCCTCCGACGGAATCGCAAGCACTTTCGAAGTCGTCCAACCACCTCTCGGGGACGTACGTGTCGCTTCCAGCGAACGATGGGATGAGATATTGTATGTCTGAGAATTCGGCTGGCCGAGCAACTAAAACTTCATTGCCAGCCAGCTCCCGGCGCAAATTAGTAATTTGCTCTTTCTTCGAACGCGCGAACATCATGGCGACTGCAGCACCGAACGAATCCCACTTCTGAAGTTGTAGAGTCGGATTGGGATGGAAATAATTTCGCACGCGCTTAAAAGTTTGACTGTTTTATTCGACGGTTAGACTACAATTGCCTTGTTCGTTCTTGTTTTTCACACAAAAGGCCTCTTTCCTCACTCACACACACAGACATTCATATTTGACGGAAACGCAATCATACGAAACGCACAAACTGACAGCTCGCCCCGCCGGGCTGCCAGTAAACCAATCTCTCACACGGAAAACACACTACATTGGTTAATTTTTTTTTTAAATATCGGCCCGTATTTTGCAGAATTAAAAAAAATTGTCGATATTTTAACTTCTAAAATTAGTTTCTCAGAAGTCGAAACACTTTTGCCAAAAGTGTACACATTTTTTTTTTAAATTTTTACCGATTTTCAGAAGTTACCTCGAAAATAAGAGCTGAATAAAAAATTGGCATAATTGGAATCAGGAATCAGGTAATTTATAACCGAAGACGGCTATTTCAATTTACTGTGGAGTCGAGTAAAGTGTGTTTAAAAATAATCCAGACGTTTGAAAAATTTTAAAGCAAACAATATATTCATTTCTCACAGGATTTCTTTCACGGAAAAAATGTCCCATTTGTTTTAAAAACATTTAATCGTTTTATTTGTCATCTTAAGGTACACAATAGTGATCGTCACCTAACACTTGGAAATTATTGTTTGATTTTCTTCATTCGATTTAAAAAGGTGGCGATTGCGTCTTACGCCAACGAACAAATTCGTTGGCTACACTTTATAACACTACGATTAAGTTGGTAGAACGTGCGGGTGTGCTGTGAATTTTCGGGTGATCTTAACGGATCTGCTTTCCATTTACAATCGATTATCGAATTTATCTTAATGGTGGGTGAAATGTGCTTGATGGTTCGAGAACGATAGAAAAAATCTTTCCCGGCAGTTTATCTACGGAGAGTAGATGTTATGAAAAGCTGGGTCGTTTTGTTTCCCAAAGGATGGTTACGTTTCCAAATGAAACTTTTTGATTTCTAGAACTTTTATTTTTTTATTGGGTTTTCATTTTATATTCAGTGTTTCAGGAATGTGATGTGTAGAATAATTTTCTAAATTATTGTTTAATGGTAACTAATTGTCATGCTTGTAACCGGTGCTCAGCAATAAGCTTCATCTAACTTTTTTTTTGTCTATAAGGAACACTTTTTCGTGAACGTTTGTGGTTTTGTGGTAAGAATGATTCTGTTTGGAAAATTCTCTTTATACTTTTAAATATCACCTCATCATTTGAAGAACAATACTTTAAAAAAAATCTGATCACAAATCGTTGTTTTCTTCAAACCTATCAACAAAACTATAGCCATGGTTGCTCGTCTAGCTTCCGCCTTAAATCCTAACTGAGTAACAATTCGGGGGTGCTTCATTAAACTATACGTAAAAGGGGGTTAACAAAGACTAAACATCCATATCTAAATCAACTACATCAGATGACAAACTTCAACAAATACTATTTAACACTTTCCGTTTTGTCCATTTCGGAAGCAAAGTTTTTCTTTTTATACATCTTGACTTGTGGTTCCATATCGCAACTTGCATTCAACTTGTTTTTCATTAATTTAGTACGAATATCGTTTATTTGGCTTTGGTGTTGAACTTTTTTCTCATGCATTTTGTTCGTGCTTGATGCGTCTTTGTTCTGGTCTAAATTAAGATAACTTCGACTGTAACTTAATACATTGCGTTTTACTTCGTACGTCTTTCATTACAGCTATTTATAAAACAAAGATCATTTATGGCAAAACGAGTATTTCGTATTTCCTATCAGGGCGAGTTCCCGGCCGAGGAAATGAGCGTTGAATAATTTTCTAAATTACTAAAATAATAAACAAATGAACTTTCGCTCTATAACTACATGTATGGTACACTAAAGTGATGTCTTTTTTATACAGTATTGCTAACATTTGTGCTTTTAGTTGCTAGTGGTAATCTAGAGATATGAATTTCCGAGCTGGCTCGAATGAGTCTCTGGAACACCGTGAGCTTAACGCGAAATAAAACCAGAGGCAGAGCGTCAATTTTGATATTGGAAAGTCATGAAAACTTTAGAAGTGGAAACAAGTGCCTTTTTGTTGTTTAAAAAAATAACCAATTGAGTATTCTGACTTCTGAGTCCTGAACTAGGTGTTGTAAATTTTTTTTTTCATATATTACAACACGTACATACTTACAAATGCGATGAACTAACCAACTAAGCCGCTGCGGCTTAAAAATTGTTCCGGGCGCAGCTGGTATCCCGAAAAAAGTTACAGTAAAGGCCTTGTGATCATAAAAATATCTCTGAAATGCACCCGGATTCATGGAACTGGAAATTTGTATAGAGTTTGGAATCCCGGTCAGCCCTGATTGGTGCACAACTGACCTTATTGCTAGAGAGGTCAGTTGGGCTAGCGATTGCTCGAAGTCGGTTGTTCATATTGGCTCTCATGATGGGAGAGTAAAAACTGAATAGACGCCAGGAGGGACTGGTTCTAGAGGTGTAAAAACGGAGGAAGCAGGTTCTACTGCCTTATCTAGAAAAGCTACCTCGCGAAGGACCTCTCGACCTACTGGTCAATGGCCACTTCTGTCACAATGTCACCGGATCGAGTGATGAAGCCAGATTTACGATGAAAGGAGGGAACCTAATGGGGGCAAATTACTTTTAGGACGACAATCTCAAGTAAATATTGAGCAAAGGACTTCGGGAAAAGCAGATTACAGCTGAAGTACAGAATGAGTCGAAATCATACAGCTTAAAGCTTAGGAAGTACTAATGTTTAGTAAGCCCGCCTTTACCACATCTCGTCGAAACCATGTCAGTTCTGCTTAAAAAAATCTTCGGAAGTAGCTGACATCCCTGGCCTCGCGATCAAGAAACTCTCTCTACAATGTACCCATGGAACTGGAAATTTGTGGAGGGTTTGGAATCCCGATCGGCCCATTTTCAAAGTTTATCTCGAGATTGGTGTACAAATGACCTTTATTGCTAGCTAGACGCTGAAGAGGTCAGTTGTGCTAGCGATTGCTAAACGTCGTTTTTTTCAGATGGAAGAGCAGAGAGTTCTACTGCCCTAAATAAAAAAAAAACTACCTCGCAAAAACCACTTTTAAGTATTGGACACAATCGAATTTGGGTCTGGAAAAATTGATTCTGATACGGTGACGTTTTGTCTGTGGTGACGTCTTTTGAACTGTCATCAAATCGAGTGTGGTAGCCAAATTTATGATGAAAAGAGTAGAGAAATTACTTCCAGGAGAGGAATTACTTCCAGGACGACAATCTTCAGTTAATATTATGCAAAGGACTTCGGAAAATGCAGCTTACAGCTGGAGTGCCGTAAGAGACGAAATAATACAGCTTAAAGCTTAGAAGAGAAAACAAATAGAGGAAAATTTTATGCACTCCAAATCAAGTGTGATATTAAACATCATTTCACCCAGAACAAGAAAAAAGTACTCTCAGATTATGTGCTATTGAATCCAATCGCGAGATCATGGAAATAGAAGCAACCAGCTGTTGCGAAGTGACGTGTTTTTGTCAAGTTGTTGCAAATTACCTCGAAAATTTGAAAAATGTTCGGAAAAAAAAGGATATGCGCCGATGGACAAGACTTTTGTGACAAGAACAAGTAACATGGACAAGGGCGGATATTGATGTAATTACAGCTTATAAAATAACCGGAAGTCACCCTCAAAATATTGGGACCCACCTCAATGGACGACGAAACCTACGTCAAACAGGATTCAGGAACACTTCCCGGGCCACAATTCTACACGAAATTGACAAGGACGGACGGACAAGGAGGTGGATGATGCCGACTGCACGATGGCAGTGGAAAAAAAATTGAGCAGAAAGCTCTAGATGGCGACCTACATATTTGTACCTATGGTCTGGGGTCCTGATCCTCTATAAAAAGCATCAGTATCCCCCTCTCTTCTGGCCCGATTTGTTATCTGAATATTACGCCAAGCCTGTATACTGCAGTGGCTTTCAAACAATAAAATCCGATTCGTCCTCAATCCACAAAATTCTCCAGATCTCCGACCGATTGAACGATACTGGGCGATTATGAAGAGGATCTTTAGGAAGGAGGAGGAAGATTCTCAAAGCATGGAAGAATTCGAGAGAAATTTCAAGGCAGCATCCAGGGAATGCACAAAAGCTACTGATGGAAGGCATTTCATCGAAAGTGCAATTATTCTTTAGAACATAAATTTTTGACTTATGTTTACCATGATATTGTTTCTAATCATATTGATCTTCAATAAGCCGGATAGGAAAAAATTAAAATAATAAAATTATTTCATTTTTATTCACAGAAAGCTGTTGCAGAAGAGTTTTCGATACAGTCCTCACATGTTGCCGGGATTGACGACAGAAACGATGGTGTCATTTCCTCCAGCTTGACCGAATCGTCTAACACTTGTTACCTCGCATCGCTCGAGTTCTACGACATAAACTTGACCTTGTCGTGCTTTTACGTTTAGGACATCTACGAAAAGCTGACCGCTGTTGACCCAACGGAAGGATCTGGTCCTGACGGCATACCTCCTGCAGTTCTGAAACATTGCACTCTATCTGTTGCTGCCCCGATTAGCAGAATTTTAAATCGATCACTTAAGGAAACGTTTCCTACCCAAGCAACCAAAAGTCCCATATCTACTTAAACTCGTGCCTCGAAGGTTCAAATTTCGCTGAACAAAGGTTCCAAAGGGAATTGGTATTTTCTCGAATTTTTTCGAATGTGAGCATGTAAGTTCTAAAAGGTTCCTCAAATAGCCTTTTTGTGACACGGAAATCGCATCACTCATTATTAAAGTTATAAATAGGGCATGAAAACATTGGATTGCTTCGTATCAGCCTATCGGTGCTTTCGCGAAATTTAGAAATCACGAGCTTTCGACACCCCATCTCGCGTACCGCAGGGAAGTCACCTTGGACCCCTTCTGTTCATAGTTTTCGTGAATGACTTATGTAAAACTTTTCAATCCGACACTTTGCTTTATGCTGATAGTCTGAAGCTGTTTAGGAAGATTATCAGTGCCGTTGACTGTCTTGTCTCACAAAACGACACGAAACATGCCTGGTGCCGCTTAAATGGAATGACGGCAAACGCCAAAACATGTAAGATAGTCAACTTCACTCGTGCACGAAGCACAGTCAACTTCAAATACCAACTCTCGGGATCTACATTGGAGAATGTCAAGTCCACTCTCGACCTGGGTGTGAAAATTGTCAACTAACTAACATTCGCTGAACACATCGCGCTCACGTCTGCGAAGGGATTTGCCGCATTAGGATATTTGCGTCGCCGCTCAGGTATGGGCTCCTACTCAGAGTACACACTATTACCGACTTGAACGTGTCCAGCAAAGCTTCGTTAGGTACGCTCTACGGCGCCTTCCTTGGAACGCACCATGAAGGACTTCCGCGGTACGAGCGAAGGTTTGCCGTGATAAGCATTGCTTCTCTTGAAAAGCGTCGTACCGAGCTTCAACAAGCATTTGATTTTTATGCTTAGCCAATCGTGTTGACTCTGCTTACGTACTGGAACGTGTCAACCTTTACATATCCACTAGGACACTACGACAACGTCAGTTCCTCTGGATACCTTTCCACCATACTGCATATGGCCGAAACCATCTTTTTAAACTTCTTTGTAAACGTAGATTTAAATTAGGATTATGCAGTATTTCTTAGTTTCAAGTTATAGTCTTTACGGTATTTCAATCAAAGACGAACTAAATAAAAAGAAAGTACGAAGGATAGTCATGGTTCGGGGATTAGATTGAAGTCTTTGAGACCCAACCGGTTGTCCTCTACGAGCACAAGACGTGGATATTGCTCGAGGAGGATCTGCGCACACTCGATTCGAGCGACGAGTGTTAAGAACCATCTTTGGCGTCGTACAGATAAACGGAGTATGGAGACGAAGGATGAACCACAAGCTCGTGCGACTCTACGGCGAACCCAGTATCCAAAAGCAGGCTAAAGCTGGACGGATGCGCTGGGCAGGACGTTTTGCGAGAACGCCGGACGCCTGTCCTGCAAATCAGGTGATTGATATGAATCCGGTAGGAACGAGACGAGCAGGGCGCAACGAGCGAAGTGGTTAGACAAAGTGAAGCGTGATCTGGCGAAGGTTGGATGCTTGGGAAATTGGAGATCGATTGACATGGACCAAGTGAATTTAGGGAATTATGTTCAACAAGTTAAGTCGTGAGACGGAAAAACATGTACCTCTGAGACCCGACGAGACGTTGAAGCCATGCATAGTGCTTTGTGAAGAATCTCCTAAAAGGCCCTGTTTTACTCGAATTGACAAGAGAGATACAGTGAATACTTAAAGATCGTTCTTTAACCGTACGAGTAGGTTTCTTTAGTTTGGACAGGTCATCCAACCCATGAAGACCGCTCAGGGGTGCTTCAAGAACTACCTACAAAGGTTCGGACATCTGGCCACGACTTTCTGCCAAGAATGTGACGTCGCGTTTGAGACACCCGGGCACCTGATATTCGTTTGTCGAAGGAAGGTTTGAATGGTACGTTGCCCTTGCGTACCAGAAACGGCAGCCGGAAATTTTGTGCAGAAAAAGTACGACGAAAACGGAACTTGACCTTTCACGATTGCTTTCAAAGGTATTTGGAATCTCGCAGCAAATCGCGATCGGTGTAGAATGATCTCACTTTTGGTGTGTATCTGAGCACAGTGCGTAGTAGGTCCGACCTTCACCTTGATGGGTGAAGCATACCTTGACTATTACCACAGAGAGTTATTACCTGTTGTGTACTTCCGATTCATTAGGCAAAACCAATCGAAAGAAGACCCGCATTTCGAGTTCAGGTTTTGGCTCAGGATTCGTAGGAATGATCAATTCGTCTTGTTATGTGTGCATCCAAATAGACATTCTAAGCTGACCTCAGAGATCATATTCAGAAACCTTAATTACAACAAAAGTTGTAGGCATATTTTAAAATGAATTATTTGATAATTTTACTCTTTGAATCCAAAATCTACGCTCTTGTCAATCAAAAACCCCGTTGGCAGCTCTGCCCTCTGGTTATGTTCCTAGGTACCTAAATCTTACTGAGTGCTAACAGGAATTTATTCAAATTGTACATTGCGTGTTCCGATTGACCGGACCTCCTAGTTATGCGGAGCCCAGTCTCTGGGACCGATGAGGTCAGGTGACCTGCAACGGTTTCGAGTCTTCTTCGTCGTCCTCGTCGTTGGTTTCCATTTTAATCTCCAGATGTGGACTGTGGGAACTTCCGGCGGGCGAGGCTGGTTCCGAGGCTGGTGACGAACTGCGCGATGAGCTCTGATCGAGCGGCGTGGACGGTTGCTGGTGATGGTGGTGTGGCTGCTGCTGCTGCAGGGAGGACGGAACTTGCAGTGGTGAGTGCTGCTGTTGGTGGTGGAGTTGCGATGGTGAGTGGTGAGGTGGTTGCATTCTCAGCGGGATAGGCAGGTGGGTGATCTTGCCCATGAAGGAACGAATTTCTTCAAAGTAGGAATCTTCCGGGATACCTCGGGAGTTTCGTCGAGCTGTTCGGAAGCGCTCCTCCAGACCCAGTCCGAGGCCGGCAGCATCGGCTTCGTGTTTCTTGAGGTGCCGATCCAGGTTTGTCTGTTGACCGAAGCAGCGTTCGCATAGGGCACATTTGAAGGGACGCTCCTTGTTGTGGATGTTCCTTACGTGACGCTGCAGATTGCTCGATATGCTGAAGGAACGTTCGCAGTATTTGCATTTGTACGGCTGCTCTCCGGTGTGCGTTCGCAGATGTCTCGTGAGGTTTGCGGATCGAGGGAAAACTTTGCCACAGAACTTGCAGGCGTAACGGTCCTTGTTCTTGGTAGCCCCCGGTGGGAGATTGTGATTAATACTATTGGAGTTGTTGTTATTGTTGTTGGAGATTCCGTTCGTGCTCTGTCGAAGTCGTGAGAGGCTTGCGGCTAGGACGTCCTGTTCCTTCAACCGTTGGAGATCGTACGATACCGGTGATCGGGCAGGCAAGAACGACTTCGGGTAACCGGGCAGTGGCAGACCAGCTTTCGCGATCGCCTCCAACATCAACGGATTGATTCCCGGTGGAGGAAATATCGCAGGGCTGTGATTCCCCAAATTCGATATTCGGAACTCATCCTTAACACTGATGTGATTGTTGTTCGTGAATTTAACATTATTGTTGTTATTATTATTATTGTTGTTCAAAGAGGGACTTTTACTACAACTTTCCGTGCTGTTGCTACTCAGGTTGTTGTTGTTATCCTGCAACCCCTGGTCGGCTTTGCCATCTTCCAGTGGCGTTCGGGAGCTCGTTTCTTCTTCGTCGGAATTTGAACTGCAGCTGGTAGAAGATTTCTTGTGATCCACCCGCAAGTCCAGCGGTTGATCCAGCAGACTCTGTTGCTGATGCAGAAGATTCGACGACGAGGAACGATTGCTGGAGGAAAAGTCGAACGGCAGCTGCGCGGAAATAGTGGAACCGAGGCCTAGCAGCGGGTAGACCGCTCCCTGCTTCGGGCTGGGTAACATCTTCCGAGGGGAGTGATCTTTTTCTCGCATCTTTCAGGGGGCGACACACTTCCGGGACACACCCTCAGCAGCAGCCGGGCATTCCTCCGTTGGACGTCCGGGTGATCTGAAAAATTGAGAAAAGAAAAACTTTGTTTAATGCAGGAAACAACTCAGAATAACCGATTGCGGCGGCATTCAGAGGCTGTTGAGAGTATGAAATAAGAAAAATGGATTGCATCAGGAGAGGCGTGGTATTTTTAGTACCTAAACATCTTCACATGTATCAGTTGCTTCATTAATTTTCAAGTAATGCGGAAAAATGCTACTAATTTTACAATTTTGACAAATTTGACAATTTGAACTATTCAGACCATTTTGATAATTTTGTAAATTTTGATAATTTTGACAATTTTGACAATTTTGACGATTTTGACAATTTTGACAATTTTGATTATTTTGACAATTTTGACAATTTTGACAATTTTAACAATGTTGACAATTTTGATAATTTTGACAATTTTGACAATTTTGACAGTTTTGACAATTTTGACAATTTTGACAATTTTGACAATTTTGACAATTTTGACAATTTTGACAATTTTGACAATTTTGACAATTTTGACAATTTTGACAATTTTGACAATTTTGACAATTTTGACAATTTGGACAATTTTGACAATTTTGACAATTTTGACAATTTTGACAATTTTGACAATTTTGACAATTTTGACAATTTTGACAATTTTGACAATTTTGACAATTTTGACAATTTTGACAATTTTGACAATTTTGACAATTTTGACAATTTTGACAATTTTGACAATTTTGACAATTTTGACAATTTTGACAATTTTGACAATTTTGACAATTTTGACAATTTTGACAATTTTGACAATTTTGACAATTTTGACAATTTTGACAATTTTGACAATTTTGACAATTTTGACAATTTTGACAATTTTGACAATTTTGACAATTTTGACAATTTTGACAATTTTGACAATTTTGACAATTTTGACAATTTTGACAATTTTGACAATTTTGACAATTTTGACAATTTTGACAATTTTGACAATTTTGACAATTTTGACAATTTTGACAATTTTGACAATTTTGACAATTTTGACAATTTTGACAATTTTGACAATTTTGACAATTTTGACAACTTTGACAATATAGACTATTTTGACAATTTTGAAAATTTTGAAAATTTTGACAATTTTGACAATTTTGACAATTTTGACAATTTTGACAATTTTGACAATTTTGACAATTTTGACAATTTTGACAATTTTGACAGTTTTGACTATTTTGACAATTTTGACAATTTTGACAATTTTGACAATTTTGACAATTTTGACAATTTTGACAATTTTGACAATTTTGACAATTTTGACAATTTTGACAATTTTGACAATTTTGACAATTTTGACAATTTTGACAATTTTGACAATTTTGACAATTTTGACAATTTTGACAATTTTGACAATTTTGACAATTTTGACAATTTTGACAATTTTGACAATTTTGACAATTTTGACAATTTTGACAATTTTGACAATTTTGACAATTTTGACAATTTTGACAATTTTGACAATTTTGACAATTTTGACAATTTTGACAATTTTGACAATTTTGACAATTTTGACAATTTTGACAATTTTGACAATTTTGACAATTTTGACAATTTTGACAATTTTGACAATTTTGACAATTTTGACAATTTTGACAATTTTGACAATTTTGACAATTTTGACAATTTTGACAATTTTGACAATTTTGACAATTTTGACAATTTTGACAATTTTAACAATTTTGACAATTTTGACAATTTTGACAATTTTGACAATTTTGACAATTTTGACAATTTTGACAATTTTGACAATTTTGACAATTTTGACAATTTTGACAATTTTGACAATTTTGACAATTTTGACAATTTTGACAATTTTGACAATTTTGACAATTTTGACAATTTTGACAATTTTTTACAATTTTGACAATTTCGACAATTCTGGGAATATCGACAATTTTGACAATTAATCAATTTTGACAATCAATCAATCAAGTTAATTTTTATGTTATACCCTAAAAAGTGAATTGAGTAAGATATATACAGTATGAACTAAATACAATGCCTCAACTACATTATGTGTTTTATTAAATGTAGTTTTAAATCATTCAAGTAAACCTTTTGTAGACCTGACACAGACTTGTAATGGTTTTTGGTAAAATGAATAGTTTATTCGTGAAATGAATTTTTAAACCATAACCCATTAACATTACAAAATGTTCTTTGTAATTATATTCATTTCAATTCCAAAATTAACTGGAATTAAAATACGTATCGACAGTTACACACCTAGAAAGCTTCCTAAAACTGAGTAAGTACCCGAAAGCATTCAAAAGAGTTCGTGTTTCAGTTTCTAAATATTCGCTAAACATTCCAATCGTCCATTCAAAGTCAAAGTTTCTTTATTCAAAGTCACTCCGAAAGTTCACGTGCGGCCTTTCTACAACGTGGACTTATGGCAGACCGTGTCCCGAGAATTTACGGGACCCAGCGAGCTTAATTCACCTGCGCTTGCCATCTCGGTAGGTTGGACCACAATCGAGGCCCGAAGCGGCCATGAATTTTCGCTCCGGCCAGGGCGACCCTGTCAATGAAAAGTTAATTGGCTGGAATTGTTGGCACTCGCTTCTTGTCGTCCTCGAGCACCTACCTACTACCTAGTTCCATTGGGAGTTGTTCGATGACGACGTCGACGACACCGGATCCGATTGCAATCACCTGAACTAGCTCAAGAGAGCCAGCCACTATTGTACTTCATGTGCATTCCTGGGCCGATTGAATAAAAAAAAATGTCACCCGAGCACACTTTCTTCGAGGCGCACGAGTTACAAGATTTATCCTCCCGGTTCGGGAATTAATGTTTCAATTAAGATTGGCTTGGAATCGTTAGGCTGTTTGTGGCTCCCTCCTTCGAAAGACGACTTTCACAGATCCAGATCAATTACAAACGGACCATCCCCGGAGAAAGAAATTTATTACGTCTCTATTTGAGCCTGACGCGCTCTGTTGTGACAGGCCCGCGTTGGAACAGTTATATAGTACTTAGAGCAAGTTTACTTTTGTTGGGAAAAAGTGGTAGAAATTTTGACAGCACATTTTGAAAATTTTACCATGCAAAAACATTTTCAAGATCTACGGCCTTCAAGTTTTTTTTACAAAACGTGTTCTATTTTCGCATGCTGTGATACAAAAATAGCAATATTTCTATCACAGACGGCTGGAATAGAAACAATGCTGTAAAAAAATAAAGCTCCCAAAGATCTTGAAAACATTTTTGCATGGTAAAATTTTCAAAATGTGCTACAAGTGTCAAAATTTCTACCACTTTTTCCCAACACGAGTGAACTTGCTCTTAGAGGGTCCGGCTATTGAACTGTTACAAAACTTTGAGAATGATTATTGCGAAGCTTACAAAACCGAATTAGATGACACCTTGTATTTTTTTTGTGAATATTATTTTTAAGCTGTCAGAGGATATTTTGGTGATTTTGTAATCAAGTGTTTTTTTTGTGCTCAATTGCCTAACTCCAGGCTGTAAAACGGCAGAAAGACATATTTCGTGAGCTGTCCAATATACGTGCATGTCATCGTCAAGCTACAGTGGCGACACTTACCATGGTCAAGATGATCTTGCGCCCTGAGAAAACTCCTCGACGTAGTATCACTAAATTAGCGATTTAATATTTCGGATTCGGATAACCACCAAGCCCTACAAAAACCCAAGGTTTCAAAACCTTCCGGTAGAACAAATGCAAAATTTGAGAATATCGTGTTTTTTAACAGATGAATTCGTTGACACACAATGGTTCGTAAAAAAAAAACAAATAAGTGCCAGAAAGATCACGAACCTATACATACGTATAATTTAAATTAAGAAATTTAATGACCGTCGAAAAGAGCACCAGTGTACGAATTTTTGTCTTTTTCGGCTGCTAACAACGAAATTATGTCTAAAATATTATAAAAGTTATACGAACTACCCCTTTTCAGTCTGATTCAAAATTTTAATTCAAAAATCAATTATCCGTTTTGTAAAACACCCGTGAATGAATTTTTGTCTGGATCTCATACAATTATTGCAAAAACGTTAAACAGTAAATGAGGACGACCCCTTTTTCTGTCGTCTAATGGAAAGTTTGTTATCAGGAATCGATTCTTCGTCCTGCAAAACTTTTATTTGAATTTCAATTTTTGCCCCTATATAATGCCTAACAATGCAGTTATTGCAAAAAAAATCGAAAACATTATGGACGACCCCTTTTACTAATTTTTTTGTCAGAATTTGACACGTGAAATCAACTATATACGCGGTAAAACTCGAATATGCAAATTTTCTTTATAATCCGATGTATAATCAAAACAAGCTTCAGCTCAAATGTCCTTTGATCGATTTTCGGAGCTCATTCATACTAACGTTTCTACTCTGAAATATCTCCTGGAGTCAGGATAAAGAAGTGTAATTTTGTGAGTCACGTCACTCGACTTGCAGAATAACCCCCAATATAGCAAAAACTTTGAACAGATAATATGGACGACCATTTTTGCCGACCCCTGCCTCGAGATTTGAAACCTGAAACAATTGAGCGTTCCTCAAAACTTCTATGTGGAAATTTTCATCTCAATCTGATGCATAATAACGTCAATACCGCAAAAACATTAAACAGTTTATATGGACGACCCCTTTCGCAGATCTCCGAATTAAAATTCGACTCCTGAAATCAATTACTCGTTCCTTGAAACCCTCACGTACCAAGTTTTCATCTTAATCCAATGTATTTGAGCATTTATATCGCAAAAACGGTGATAATATTGACGACCCTTTTGGCCGACCCTTGACCCTGAATTTGAAACCTGGAATCGATTGATCGTTCCTCAGAATACTCAAGTGCAAATTTTCATCAAAATCAAAACTATAATATCGCCAATATGTCAAAAACATTGAACAATTGATATGGACAACCCTTTTTTTCCGAACTCTTATACAAAATTTGGTAAATGGAATCGATTGTCCGTTCCTTAAAATCCCCGTTTGCAAATTTTCATCTCAATCCAATGCATAATAACGCCAATATCGTAAAAACATTAAAAAGTTTATTTGGACGACCCCTTTGGCCGATCCCTGACTCAGAATTTAATATCTGGAATCGATTGCTCATCCCTCAAAATACTCATGTGCACATTTTCATATCAATCCATTGCAAAATAACGTCAATATAGTAAAATCACTGAACAGTTCATATGGACGACCCCTTTTTCCGACCCCTGACACAAAGTTCAATACCTGGAATCAATTCTCCATCTCTCAAAACCTCTATGTGCACATTTTTGTCACAATCCGACGAAAAATAACGTCAGAAGGGAGCATCCCAAAATCTGAAAACATGTTTCATCATTCCGGGTCCTAATGAGTATCCATAACAAATTTCAGCTCTCTTGTTCTTAAGATGGCTGAGCCTATTGAGGACAAACAAACCCACAGAAATTGCTTTTTATGTATATACAGGATAAATACAAAAATGAAAAATGAAAAAGAAGAAATAATCTAAAGCAACTGGCTACAGAAAAACACCAACAATAAATATGATGATTTCTAATATAAACATTAGTTGAATCTGCAATATCTATAGATGAACTCAATTAATCAATCAAAAAATATAATAGAATCTATCATATCTATGGTTGAATCAAATATATGAGTATAGTTGAATGTACTATACTTATTATTAAATGCAGATAATCAACCTGGCGAGCGTGACCTCGTCCATTCTGCGTTACGGAGTGGCAGCCTGGAAGGCAGCCTTGAGGCAGCCTGCGTGTAATCAGCGCATACCGAACGGTGTCCTCGGTAGCTGCTGATGTTGTGGCGGGGGTCATGCCCATCTCGGTCTTGCTAGAGGAAGATGCCTTCTGCTACGAGAACAGGCACGTGCCCGACGGACGGAAACATGCCAGAGAGAACTCGCTGTCCAACTGGCAGCACCAGTGGGACAGCTCGGAACGTGGCCGGTGGACCCATCGCTTGATCCCTAATATCGGATCGGATGGATCGAAGACATGGTGAGGTGGACTTTTGCATGACACAGTTCCTGACTGGTCATGGCTGTTTCATGCAATACCACCATCGGTTTGGACACGGGGCTTCGCCATCCTGTCTAACCTTCGGAGACATAGTAGAGACGCCAGAACACGTAGTGTTCAGCTGTCCAAGGTTCGAGGAGGTACGTGCTACCATGCTTGCCGCCTGCGGACCAGACACGACAGCCGACAACATAGTGCAGAGGATGTGCGAAGACGCCAACACTTGGCGGGTGGTCAGCGATGGGTTCACCCGGATCATGACTGCCCTGCAGAGGAGTTGGAACCAGCACCAGTCCGCGATCGGTGTAGGGTGACTCCTTCGTCGGGGAACACCTGAGTAGTGTGCGTCCGACCCTGGCAGTAAAGCATACAAAGATAAGACTATACCTTCTGCGTATGCCGAGCTGCTAGGTACGTCGCGCGTCTGTGTGTAGGATACCTCCAACGTTATCGTCGCGGAGTATCCGAGTCGAACGCGCCCTCTACGACGGAGGCTGTGGGGATAAGACTATACCTTCTTCGCAGTCGAACTCGTAGGGGGAAGAGTATTCACGTCGCGGAATACTCTCGGGTAGAGTGGTCTCACGTCGCCGCCGGATGAGCCACTCGAGTCGGGTAGGATGACATCACCGTCGGGATTCATCTGAGTCGTAAGCGTCTAAGACCCGTACGTGTGCTGTGACAGGCGCGAGTCCAGGATAAGCTGCTCTCGATTCGGCACACGGCGGGCAAAAACCCTAGGGTTGCCAGCCAAAAAGGGAGGAGGAAGACCGGACCACGGTCGGAGTAGAATGTCCTTTCGGCGGGGGGCATTCGAGTAGTGTGCGTCCGATCCTAGCAGTAGAGCATACAAAGATAAGACTATACCTTCTGCGTATGCCGAGCTGTTTAGGTACGTCGCGATCGTTGTGTAGGATACCTCCATCGCCGCGGAGTATTTGAGTAGAACGCGCTCCCTACGAGGGAAGCTGCGGGGATAAGACTATACCTTCTTCGCAGTCGAACTCGTAGGGGGAAGAGTATTTACGCCGCGAAATACTCTCGGGTAGGGTGATTCACGTCGTCGGCGGGTGAGTCACCTGAGTCGGTGTAGGATGAATTCTTCGCCGGGAATCATCCGAGTAGTTTTCGTAAAGCCCCGGACGTGTGCTGTGACAGGCGCGATTCCAGGATAAGCTGCTCTCGATCGGCACACGGACGGGCAAAGAGGAGAGGGCCTCGAGCCAAGCCAGGCGGAGCCAAGACCTCAAGTCGTTAGAGGAGAGGTCATTGGCCTCTTGCAGTGGTCTCGAACAGAGGCGGAGCGTACGTTTTTCGTGGGAACCAAGCTAGTCTCGAGTTGCGAGTAAAGGCCGGACCTCGAGTCGTTAGAGGAGAGGTCCTTAGTCTTGAATCGTAACGAGAGGCAGGGTATATATGCTGGAGTTTGACTCGAACTGGAGTTTGCCGAAGAGCGCTTAAGCGCGGACTTGGTCTCCCATCTTGGGTACAGCCTTCGTTGCAGGTCCGGATGGGAATTATGGCCAGAGTCCCCAGGTGGACTTTATGGCGTAGGGGTACATAGTATCATGAGTCGTCCAATTGCACCCATGAACCCAGAGTAGCATACTGGGGGGACTCGGTCGCTCGCCGTGCCTTGGAATGCAATCCGTAAAAAGGATTTACCACCTGGGTGATCAACTAATAAAAAAAAAAGATAATCAACCATAGGACTAAAGTTGAATCTATTATACTTATGGTTGAGTGCGTAAAATCAATGATATACATATAGAACCTATTATGTGTATGGTTGAATCCACAATAGCATAAAGTTGAATGTTTTAGTCGGTCACGATAATCAAAAATAAGATTAAATGTAAGTGGAAAATTGTTTACAATACATACTTTTTTTTCCGTGAAAGGAGAAAAATTCGTAGCTAAATAAGTAGCAAAATGATGTTCATTCAACTAGGTCATGACATTTGTGAGCTAACGTCGCTGACCAAAAATTAGTATCGCATGACATAGCCATGCAAAGCAGTATCAAAGTCGATTGATATTGGCTGTCTGACACAGCTGATGATTGGTGATTTAGCGACAACATTATAAAACGACAAAACATTATAAAACATCAAAACGGTGTCCGCTTTCTTTCGTGAATATTTGTTATGTTTCTTTTGTTTTTGAGACTCTCTCAATGTATTACAGGAACTTTCCCATTCAAGCGTATTTAATTAATCTGAACTAGCCACCTCTGATTAGACTGCTCGTAACTTCTTTCAGACGCATAAAAAATATGTCTATTCCCTAACTCTTGTATTTAAAAAGATAGGTATTATAGGGTGAAATGCCAAATGCCGATGAAATTGCTACGCTATGAAATTGCTCTAACTTTTGAACCGTTGTTGATCGTTGCTTATAACTTTTTTAGGTCAAATTTGAGCATATCGGTGTCTTCGGAGAAGTTTGTCAATAAAATTAGCTCTATAATAAAAAACAATTATTTTTCTGATTAATACCCCTACAAGTGAGATAAAATTTCTTACTTCTCTGTCATAGGTTTAAGCTCTTTGATGTCTTCAACAAACTTGTTTAAAGTCAAATTTCCTACAACTTTGTCTCAGATGTCAAGTTTCTAAAATAATTATTATCCGAGATATCGGCCAAATAAGAAACCTAACCTCTAAAAATCAGTTTTTAATAATAACATTTTTCAGTTAATTTTATGTATAATAATATGTTCTACAAAGTTGTTTGTCTTACTAAAATACACCACTTTGTTGAACATTTCAAGTTTGTAAAATGTTAAACTGCAGAGCTATGCTTAAAAAATTACCGAAAATAGGGCTGTTTCACGCCTTATATTTTACAAAAAACCGGGCAACATCAGGCAGCCCGCTTAAGATGCAAAATAAAGTCGAACCGTCTGTATCCACTTGCATCCAAGAGAGATACATCAATTTTACTTTTCCATGTTTGCATTGAAAACAACGATTTCTATGAAAGCACATAAAGCGTATTCTACTGCATGTGTTTTCTTCTAGCTTTTTCCAGCGCGATGTCAGAAGCAAAGGTTTGGAAAAGCATTTTGATTTCAAGAGGTTAAGTTTCTTATTTGGCCGATATATCGGATAATAATTATTTTAGAAACTTGGCTGAGACAAAGTTGTAGGAAATTTGACTTTAAACAAGTTTGTCGAAGACATCAAAGAGCTAAAACCCATGACAGAGAAGTTAGAAATTTTATCTCACTTGTAGGGGTATTAATCAGAAAAATAATAGTTTTTTAATATAGAGCTAATTTTACTGACAAACTTCTCCGAACACACCGATATGCTCAAATGTGATCTCAAAAAGTTATAAGCAACGATCACGTTTTTCGCATTTTTGACCACTGTGCGTTGGGTGAATTTAATAAAAATTTGGGTGGATTTAGTTCATAGTTATTTGATTACATCCTGCAAGTTTTTAAGTCCTGTGATCAAAACTCGCGGAAATGGAGTCGAAAAACAGCTCGTGCGTGATAAAATCTTGCGCATTCGTAACGAGAACAAGGATCTCTCGCTTCGTTCCATAGCTGAAAAGTTGGGAATCACGAATTCCACGGTGTCGCGAGTGATTAAGCGGTTCGAGGAACGATTGACCCCCAATCGGAAGCCCAGAAGTGAAGTAAAAAGTATTCTGTACAACAACAAAAATAACATCCGCGTAGTTGGGGCCTTCAACCGAAACCCGATCGCCTTCGTTTGGGATGTGGCTAAAAAGCTGCACCTCAGCCTAAGGTTCAAGTTTTGTCCAGAAGGCTAAAACTAATGCTGGGCTTCGAACGTTCAAGGTACAAAAGGCTTCTTATCGCGACAAGGAAGCAGAACAAGTGCGCCAAAACCCGTGCCAGGAAGTTGTACCTCAACATGATGATGAAAGTTGAATGCTGCATCATGGACGACGAGACATATGTATGTGAAGGCTGACTTCTAACAGATCCCCGGCAACCTGTTTTAACGACGAAGGATAAGTTTAGCGTTCCGGAGCATGTCCGCACTCGGAAGATATCCAAATTTGTGAATAAATTTCTGGTTTGGCAAGCCATCTGTACGTGCGGGAAGCGGAGTACACCTTTCGTGATCCAGGGCACGATGAACGGACAGGTGTACATGAAAGAGTAACTGCAGAAGCGGCTGCTTCCTGTCCTGAAGGCCCACCCCACAACGTCCCAACCATCTTCTGGCCGGATTTGGCCTCAAGTCACTACTCCAAGGACGTGCTGAAGTGGTATGCGGACAATAAGGTCAATTCCGTGCCGAAAATGTTCAAACCTCCCAACACTCCGGAGCTCCGCCCCATCGAAAAGTACTGGGCGATAATGAAACATCAACTTCTTAAACGACCTAAAGTAGCACCTTCTTAAACGACCTAAGACAGCCGAGGAACTGAGGAAAGTATGGGTTTACATGCCAAAAGTAGTTGATTCGCAGATTGTGCAGAATCTTATGGCCGGAGTAACTCAAAACTATTGTAGTATTTGAGAGTTCGTTTTTAATTTATCATTTTTATAATAATCTCATTTAAATCCCATTTTCTACTAACTTAGTCACAATAGTTAAGCTTTTTGGCCAGTTTCATCATTCGTTGGCTTTCACCTTTTCACGAATCCAATCGGCATAGTGAGCCACATTGGTGAACACATCGGAGAAATCGTCTCGCCTGCAGTTGGTATGACCGAAGCTGGAAATCGCCGCCAAAAAGTATCGGCCCTTCAACGGTCCATTCTTAACGTACTGGAACGGCGCCGATCCCATGTAGTGCGAGCAGCTGCTATCGTCATCATCGTGGTTGTAGGTGCTACACACCTGTCCTCCGGTTGTGTCCAGCTGGATGTTGGTTCCTGCGTACTTTTGCCTGCAGCCATCGAACTGGGCCAGCGATACCACATTCCGGATCAGCGGCTTCTCCGCGCGGGAACTTTTCTTCCATCCAATGATGTTGAACGATTTATCCGATGGCAGTGTGGATCCTCTTAGGGGCAGGCAGATTGGGTTCTGAGTTGCAGCAGCCCCAAGCTTTACCAAGGCAATGTTGTTGGTAAATTTGGGATCGTTGTAGCGTGGATGAACGGAAATACCCTTGACGGCGATTCGATCGGCCGTGGTACGAATTGTTTGGCCATTCACTTCGAAAATGTCCGTTATCGTATCCAACCGGTAATCGTTGAGCCGAACATTGCGACTGAAAAAAAAACGAAGTTATGAAGAGTATGTCTTCGTGAAGGTGCAAGGCTATACTTACATGGATGATTCACGTTTCCGTTGCACACAGTGGGCTGCAGTTAGGAGGAATTTCGGGTGTATCAACACTCCGTGGCAAAAATCTTCAAGTGCGCGTGTATTAAGGTTGATAAATTCTATAATCGCCAACCAGGGGTATTGGTTCAGCGATCGTTTTAACTCTTCAGGAGTCCCCAATGGGTAGGAATCCTTCCCGCAATCGGCAATGTCCAGCAGGTTAGCAAGGCCGCCATTTCTATCGGTGGGCTTCTCAACAGGATCGGTGGAAACTGAATCGATTTTTACGGTCGTTGTAATCTGCACGAACGATGCAATCCATGGCAAGTAGTTGGAGACATCGGTGAACGTAACGTAGCTTTTACTGTTGATGGCCAATGTACTGGGATCAACTTTACCATTACTGACGATACCGCGCAGAAGCCAGTGATTGCCAATACGTAGAAAAAGACCACCACCACTATCTCCTTGCCCGGCAGAAGTTCCGTTGGCGTAACCGGCGCAGAACGTTTTTGTTCCGTGATAAAATTTGTCGTAATGGGCTGGATCACTATCGATGCAGTCCTGTTTCGAGATGATAGGAACTGTAGCTTCGTATAAATCTTTTGGTAACCCGAATAGCTCATTTCGGCCCCATCCAACAATGTGACCAATCTTTCCAACGACCTTACTCAGCGAGGAATCTCCCTGCCAAAGACAAATCGGCTGAACTGCGCTATTGAACGTTATTTCCGTGTACAATTTCATCAAGGCAATATCGTCTTCGAACGTTCTTACGTCATAGCCGTCATGGCGAATGATTCTGTCGATGTTGTGCTGTTGGGCGTATTTTTCCGTTGCATCCAGATTATTCTGTCCAACTTTGATGAACACTCGGCTTGCCGGAAGTCGCTGACCTTCATTCGGATCAAGCGTACAATGAGCAGCCGTAATAACGAACTCCTCCGTAAGGATCGTTACTCCGCAGGCATACTCGTGGCTTCGCTGGTTCCTGATGAACAACGCTCCGTGCCAGGGCCATGCACCGGCCAAGGCTTTGTATCCATTCGAGATGAACTCCTGCGCAATTATTTTCTTCTGTCCACAGGTGTCCGCTGCAATGAAACGAAGAAACTTGAACTTTCACCCGAGCTCTCAACGTCATGATCATGCAGATAAACAGATTAAGAAACTTCTCGATTTGTTAAGATTTGATCCTAGAACATCACTTGTGATTGCTGGGAAACATCCGAAAATGTAGGATGAATTGAAAAAAAAATATTCCGAAAACAAATCCAACTTCTTAATCTGTTTAACTGTGTCAATAGGAAGCACCTACCGCCTTCGGATGCTGATAAGAGCGCTGCCGTCAGGATGGCAGCAAATCCAACTGTGAACGAAACCATGATCGAAGAGCGACTAACTGGCGATTCTCGCGATAATCTACATTGGTTGCGGACAATCGCGAAAGACAGAGAGCTCAGGAACTTCGGAACAGAGCGAAATTCCCGGGAATTCCCCGACTGACACGGACGAAGTTGGAAGAAGCGTCATAATCCCCTAGCCAGCCGCGTAAACGTAAACAAATCGACAGATTGGCGGCTATAGGTAGGTACGCAAGGTGGTTTGACAAGTTTGTGGTGCTGATTCAGGGAGAACCTGTTTGCGTTTGCTGCTGAACTAACGGCGGCATCATTTCTGGTCAGTTCGATTTTGTTAAGCGCTTGAGTGGGATCTTGGTTCTAACAAGATCGCTGGAAGAATCATTTGAATGTAGCACCATTCAGTGGTTGATAATTGATTGATAACGCCAAGCAACTTGCCTCTAGAGCGCTTAGAGTGACTCGGTCGGGCTTGAGGTGGATCAGAAGCTCATCCGTCACAGGTTTCACCATTAGTTAAAGTTCCAAGGGTGTCACTTTTTCGGTTAAAAAATTTTTTTTAGGAAATTTTGAAAGTAATGTAGCCCATAAATTGCTTTACTGGTGTCGTACCTATTCTAATTTTTTTTCTTGTCATTCGGCAAGTAAGAAAATTACTATAAAAATATTTCATGCATATTCTACGGCTTAACCATAACAATTAGATAACCAAGTGCTCTAGAACTTATTGAACACATCCTTAACATTGCTTATGATTGGTTGAGGCGTGAAAAGAAGAAGAAGGAGAAAAAAAAAACTGAAGAAAAAATCATGAAGCAAATGGAAGAAAAATTGAAAAGGAGAATATTACACGCATTTTTTTTTAACCATTTATGGTTCTTAAGTAACCACTTTATGGTTTTTGCTTCGAAACCGCCAATATGGTTATTTTTCAACAATTTTTCTAGAAACTTTTTACCATTTTGGTAGTTCTCGATCATTAACCTCAAAATGATTGAAAAAATTGGATTTTTTTCATCGCCATTTTGGAAATATTTGCTTTTGCAGTCGAGCGCGTTTAGCAAAAATTTCATTAATTCATTTATATTATTGCTTTAAATGAAAAAAATATACGGCTACGGGTTAGCAACAACGGAACTCCGAAATCCTCACAGCAACAGCAGCAACAGAGTCCCGGATGGTACAACGGAGGCCTGCAGCTGGATCGGAATCTATTCGGTGGTGGTGATGTCAATTATTGCCACAGGTCCATCATCAGAATGAGATGAACAGACTTATTCCAGGGGGAATCGTAACACATGTGGCGAAGAGTTCTCGAGGGATCGAGGACAAAGTGGCCCGAATCGGTGAAGAAGAGGTGGTGCAGCTAATCAGCGGAGAAATGACTTAGTGGCCGGAGATGAATGGGACTTTCACAAAAACGTCTTTTAATTTTTTTAGAACATTTGTAAGCTTATTATCTATTTACCTCCAGAATGCTGGTAGAATTAAAAAATCTGGAAGCTTTAAAATCATAAATATTAACTCCTAGATGCAACTGATCGAAAAATAATCATTTTCACATTTGTCCTCAAAAATTTGAATTTTGTTTAAATAATAATCATTTTTAAACTTCTCCGCCTTTGTTTCATATGTTTGAAAAATAACCATATTTCAACTTCTCCCGAAAAAGTCATTTTATGGGTTCTCATGGAGAAGTCATAAAATAGCATAACACGGAAAAAGGTCCATAATGGTTATTCTATAACCATAAATGGTTAATCATATTCGAGCGTGTACGACGATCGCCAGAACATCGCTCATTATGTACCAGCAGGGGTGCCATTCGCTCACACAATGCGCGCAATGTGCATTTTTTCGTAACACATTGAGCGAGCAAACAAGTGAAATCGTCTGCGCTGTCTGACCGTCAATATGTTTGTTATTTACCTACGATTGAACGAAGCTAATATGCCACATCGAAGCAAATCGATGAGCTGCGCAGCGCTCACTGTGTAAAAAGAAATACGCACACGTCATAAAAGCCTACATTGTACAGCACAGTAAGCTGTACAATGTGTACCACTACTACTAAAACCTAGCTGAACCTAGCTGAAAAATTGAACAGAAGCAATTGTTCGTTGTTCTACACTTTCCCAATTAAGAAAAGAGGTGGTAAATTTTGAAAGCCAGAGTTCCCATTGAGCAGCACATTGTACAGAGTGGATCAGCTCATTGCGTTTCTTAGTGTTGTGAAGCAGCTCATAAAATTTCGATTGTCGGCGCGCAGTAAGAGAGAGAGAGAGAGCAGCGAAAAATTCTCTCGCCGTTGCGCCAAGCCTTCGTAGCCTGCGTTCCAGTGGGTTCAGATCCGGAGACGGCGGAGGCCATTCATTCTTCGAAATGAAATCGGTCCAGTTTTCCTCACAACACGCCTGAACAACCTATGCGGTGGGGGTGGGGCGCCATCTTGCTGGAAGCAGTAGTAATCGTCTTCAAATAAAAGTTCAGCTTGAGGTAGAACATTTTTCTTCATAACCGTGTCCAGGTAGTACACTGCATTGATTTTGATCCCTCTATCGATAAAAATAAGAGACAGTTTACCTCTTTTGCAAATGTCTCCCCAAACTATCACTAAAGTCTTATTTTGGAACCGGGAAACGTTCAGCTTGTCCGCAGTAGCTTGCTGGAGGCTCTCACTCCAAACTCGATCATTTTGGCGATTGACTATTTGCTCCAAACGAGCAGCTTCTCGTCCGAAAAAATGATCTCGTCATCTGCGCGCCAATCAAGCAACTCCCGCGACCGTTGGTACCTCTTGTCCCTTGTAACTTTGGTAACCCCATGAACCACCTTTCACATATTCAGCTATAACAGCTGCTCTTAACTCTGCCATGGCTCACAACTCAATGTAAACAAACTGCACAGAAACGAAACTCTGCCACTTTGGGCAGCAAAGTTAGCCCTTTCATTTGACATATAGATGGCACCAGAGAGATGCAACGTACAGGCGACCCCAAAAAAGTGTGACCGGACTTTTTTGTCACCCTGTAAGTAAATGATGTAAATCCATTCTTAAGCAACAGTGAATCCGAGCACCCATTATGGATTACTGTTGATGGAAATACTTGGGCAATGGAAAGAAGAGACCTTCACTTCAAAGAATACTTTATTACAATTCTCCTGACTGTATTTTATACAAAATCGATCTCCATGGTTTCATTACTAATTGTTTACTCATTATAAACAACATGCGTGTGTTGTTATTCATCTCATTGATTGCTTCGATGATACTTATTTCAACACTCCACACCTTTACACACGCATTTCGCAGTGTTCTAACTGCTCACGATGGCTTCTCCTAAAGATGGGGCTGCTCCTCGTCAACACACGCACCGGACTTCACTCGTCGCCTCCATTTGCAAGACGCTCTCGGCCTTATTGTAGCTCGACGATCTTTCATCTGGTTTCCGGCTCGATGATCTTCCAGTGGATCTGGTCCATCGATCTTTCATGATTCTGGCTCGATGTCCTCTACCTGGCTCCGATCTGACGACCTTCTAGTTGACTTTTGGCATCGACTCCTTTGTTGCGTCTCGAAAGTTTCCCTGCGCATCGACGTCTCCCAGTGGTTCCAGCCCGACGACCTCCACTTGGCTTTCCAGTCCGACGACCTTCCATTATTGATGACTTTCCGTGGTCCGTAAGTCCTCCTGTTGCTCCTGGTCCGACGACTTGACGATCTTCCATGATACCGGCCCGCCAACCTTCCATAGCTTTCGGTTCGACGACCTATCAGTGGCTCTGGCCCGACGACCGCATTCGTGGGCCCAACCCAACGACCTTCCATCGCACTGGTCCGACGACCTTGTTTGGTTCCGACTCGACGATCTTCCGCTGATTCCCGGCTCGTTGACCTTCCTTGGCTTCATTTCGTCCTTCCTTCGGCCTACCTACCTACCTAAGGGTCCAGCGCCGATTGGCCGACGCATAGGGCTGAGATAAAAGATCTCCACTGTTGGCGATCCGGAGCCAGCGTCTTCACTTGCTGGCAGCCAAGGTTCTCGTCAACTGTGCGGATTTCAGCGGCTAGACTTCGCCGCCACGAGCTTTTGGGCCTGCCTCTTCTTCGATGCCCATCTGAATTCCAGTCAAGCGCCTTTCTGCAAATCTCGTTTTCATCTCTTCGCAGCGTGTGCCCAATCCATCTCCACTTACGTTCCCGAATCTCGATTTCTAGCGCCTTTTGATGACACCGGCGATGAAGTTCCTCATTTGAAATCCAGTTGCCAGGCCACCAAGCGCGGATGATGTTCCGTAGGCAGCGATTCACAAAAACTTACAGTTTTCGGTTTCGATGTCCTTCCTGGTACCACCATCAGGCGTAATCTGGCTACCAAGATACTGGAAGCACTCCATTGTCTCAACCTGTTGTCCAGCTACCACGAAATTGAATCGATTTTCTGTGTTGATTTCCATCGACTTGGTCTTTCCGACATTGATTTTGAGACCTGCTGCCTTGGAGCTTTCGGTGAGGTCGTCGAGTTTGCTCTGCATGTCTTGTTGTGTTTGGGCGAGCAAAACAATATCGTCTGCCCGGTCAAGGTCATTCAGTTGCTCAATTGCTGAAGGATTCCACGGCAATCCTCGGTTTGGTCTACAGTCAATCGATCCAGTCAAGATCTCATCCATTAAGATTAGAAAAAGCAGCGGTGACAAAATACATCCTTGTCTCACTCCAGCAGTTACCGCGATAGGTTCGGACAAGACACCGGCGTGCAAGACCTTGAACGAAAATGCCTCGTACTTTGTTTGATTCGATGAGATGGACTAGTTTCTCTAAGACCCCCTGTCGTCTAAGAGCAGCCCAGATGTTTTCGTGGTTCAGTCGGTCAAATACTTTTCGAAATCAACGAACACCAGCAGAAGAGAGTCCTGGAATTCGTTGATTTGTTCCAGTATTATTCGTAGCGTTGTGATGTGGTCCACACATGATCGTCCAGATCGGAATCCAGCTTGTTGCCGTCGGAGTGTAGCGTCGATTTTCTTCTGGATCCTGTTCAGGATCACTTTGCGGAGTACTTTGAGGGTTGTACAGATCAACGTTAAGCCTCGCCAGTTACCGCATTCTGTCAGGTCTCCTTTCTTCGGGACCTTTACGAGGATACCCTGAATCCAGTCGGCCGGGAATGTTGCAGTATCCCAGATGTCTGCGAAAAGACGATGCAACATTTGTGCTGACAGGGCAGGCCTTGATTACCGCTTCTATTTCAGCCAGCGAGGGCGCTTCCGAGTTGACGCCATTAATGCGACTTACTGTGGGCGCCTCGAGCTGCGAGAGTACCATGGCTCGTCGTGATAAAGGCATTCTTGATTCCACACCACTGTTCTTCGACTGTTCCGTCTGTTGGCGGCTCCGAGGCTCGGGATTCTAGCTGTTCAACGTATGCCCTTTTCACCTCTGGATTCTCCAACCGGCGGACGTCGTATCGACACCCGACTTTCTCCTCGCGCCGTTGGACACGCACAACTATCAGTCGTATCTCGTCAAGGACGAGGTGATGGTCAGATGCAATGTCTGCGCTTCGTTTGATGCGGACATCAAGAAGGCTCCTTCTCCATTTTCGACTGATGCAGATGTGGTCAATTTGATTTTCTGTTCGACCATCTCGGGATACCCAAGTGACCTTATGTGCTGGTCGATGGGGGAAGAGCGATCCACCGATCACCATGTTGTTGTTGCCACAAAATTCTACCAACAGCTCTCCGTTTTCGCTCATCTGTCCTAGGCCATGGCGCCCCATGATGCGCTCAAGGTCCTGATTATCGGAGCCAATCTTTGCGTTGAAGTCGCCTAAGTGGATTTGAATGTCACCCTTCGGAATTCTCTCAACCACGCTGTTCAATTGACTGTAAAACTGCTCTTTCTCCTGCAAATTGGCAACGTCAGTTGGCGCATAACACTGGACCATTGTAAGGTTTCTAACCCGTGTTCTGAATCTGGCTACGATTATTCTTTCGTTTATCGGTTCCCATCTTATGAGGGCCGCATGGACCTGCGGGCTTAATTGGAAACCAACTCCTCGTTCCCGAGTAGCGTGTTCTCCTCGTATGCAGGAGTAAAGCAGTACTTGCAGTTGAGCCAGCTTCCCTGGCTGGGCAAGGGTCAAAACATTCCAAGTTCCAATTCTAGTCCGTGTTTTCATGCTAAAAGTCGTTGCCAAAGTTCCAATACGGTTATTTCTTCTCTCAGTTTCCGTTACAATACAAGATATCAGGAGCAGTAAGTTGTTAGCCTAAAGTCCCTATCTCGCGATGGGGCTGCCATCTTGGACTTAGCTGGCGGGAGCCGCATTTCATAAATTCAGCCGCTCGCTGCAAGACAGACGCTGCTTGAGCCGCCCCTGACCTGGAGAACAGACGCGTGCGGCCTTCTCAGTCTGCATGCGACCAAAGCATCCACCGGGGTTGGGTACCCGATCTCCGCTAAGGTTACTCGCATCCCAGCCGGCACCACGGGGAGGTAGAGATAGGAGTTGTGAATAAGAGGCGATATGACCACTATGGGGTCTCGTGTTGCACATTATCCACCGTTTACCAGCCCAAAAAAGATCAAAAAAGATCAAAGAAACGTCGTTTCAAAATTGGACGCCCAGCCAGATGGAGCACATGAGGTGCTCAGAGGGGAAGCGACTGTAATCCGACAGTTTTCCAGATGCAGGCGTTCTATCCAGTGAACTTAAAAATCGTTGGCTGTAGCTTCAAGGTTAATAGATTCAAATATCTGAGAGGGGGTGTTGGAAATCATAGCAGTCAGCGATTTACAACTATTTGTATATAAGGAGCATAGCAACTCAAGTTGCTATGTACGTAGTATATAAGTATTCTAGACGTTGTGGTTGCTATGGCAATACTAAATAACAACGACGACAACGACAGGGGACTAGGGAGCAACCAGCCTAGTATCATAAGTTGTCCTGTAATAAACGATAGTCGAAAATGTAAAGACGTGTTTCTCAATAGGTTATGCTTCCACTATTATAGGTTGAAATGCCAAATGCCGATGAAATTGCTACGCTATGAAATTGCTCCAACTTTTAAACCGTTGGGTAGAATTTAATGAAAATTTGGGTGGATTTAGTTCATAGTTCATTGTTTACATCCTGCAAGTTTTAAAGTCCTGTGATCAAAACTCGCGGAAATGGAGTCGAAAGAACATCTCGTGCGTGATAAAATCTTGCGGATTCATAACGGGAACAAGGATCTCTCGCATCGTTCCATAGCTAAAAAGTTGGGAATCGCGAATTCCACGGTGTCGCGAGTGGTTAAGCGGTTCGAGGAACAATTAACCACCGATCGGAAGTTGGGGCCTTCAACCGAAACCCGAACGCCTCCGTCTGGGATGTGGCTAAGAAGCTGCACCTCAGCCTAAGATTCAAGTTTTGTCCAGAAGGCTAAAACTAATAAGGCTGGGCTTCGAACGTTCAAGGTACAAAAGGCTTATTATCGCGACGAGAAGCAGAACAAGTGCGGCTGAGAGGAGAGGTCAGGCCTAAAACCTTCGGGCGTAGGGGTTTGTGTGGTCAACCCCGAGTCTTTATGATAAGAGGTCGGGTCCCGAGTCGTAAGAGGAGGGATCAGGCCTCTTACCAACAAGAGGAGGGGTACAAGTGGTCACCTCGAGTCATTACGAGGAGAGGTAAACCTCGAGTCGATGCGAGGAGGGGTCGGATCTCAAGTCGTTAGAGGAGAGATCAGGCCTCAAGTCGCGAAGAGGAGAGGTTTGTGTGGGAATCTCGAGTCATTGCGAGGAGATGTCGGTTCTCAAGTCGTTAGAGGAGAGTTCAGGCGTCGAGTCGTAAGGAGGAGAGGTTTTGCTTAAAGTGGTCTCGTTAATGAGTATTGCCTTGGAGCGCATTAGCGCGAATAGACCTCCCACTATTGAAGCATAGTGTACCAAACAGTTCGAGGTGGGAACCAGGTCTGCGGCCCCAGGTGGACTTTATGGCGTAGGGGTACTTAGTATCATGAGTCGTCCAATTGCACCCATGGACCCAGAGTAGCATTCTGGGGGAACTCGGTCGCTCGCCGTGCCTTGGAATGCAATCCGTAAAAAGGATTTGCCACCTGAGTGATCAACTAAAAAAAAAAAAGAAGCGGCTGCTTCCTCTCCTGAAGGCCCACCCCACAACGTCCCAACAATCTTCTGGCCGGATTTGGCCTCAACTCAATACTCCAAGGACGTGCTAAAGTGGTATGCGGACAATAAGGTTAATTTCGTACCTAAAATGTTCAACCCATCGAGAAGTACTGGGCGATTATGAAGATGCACTTTCTTAAACGACCTAAGGTAGTGAAGACAGTCGAGGAACTGAAGAAAGTATGGGTTTACATGCAAAAATCGGTTAATTCACAGATTGTGCAGAATCTTATGGCCGGGGTAACTCAAAACTATTGTAGTAAGTATTGTAAATTTGAGAGTTTGTTTTTAATTTATCATTTTTATAATAATCTCTTTCACATCACATTTTCTACAAAGTTAGTCACAATAGTTTAGCTTTTTGGCCAGTTTCATCATTCGTTGGCTTTCACCTTTTCACGAATCCAATCGGCATAGTGAGCCACATTGGTGAACACATCGGAGAAATCGTCTCGCCTGCAGTTGGTATGATCGAAGCTGGAAATCGCCGCCAAAAAGTATCGGCCCTTCAACGGTCCATTCTTAACGTACTGGAACGGCGCCGATCCCATGTAGTGCGAGCAGCTGCTATCGTCATCATCGTGGTTGTAGGTACTACACACCTGTCCTCCGGTTGTGTCCAGCTGGATGTTGGTTCCTGCGTACTTTTGCCTGCAGCCATCGAACTGGGCCAGCGATACCACATTCCGGATCAGCGGCTTCTCCGCGCGGGAACTTTTCTTCCATCCAATGATGTGGAACGATTTATTCGATGGTAGTGTGGATTCGCTCAGGGGTAGGCAGATTGGGTTCTGAGTTGCAGCAGCCCCAAGCTTTACCAAGGCAATGTTGTTGGTAAATTTGGGATCGTTGTAGCGTGGATGAACGGAAATACCCTTTACGGCGATTCGATCGGCCGTGGTACGAATTGTTTGGCCATTCACTTCGAAAATGTCCGTTGTCGTATCAGACCGGTAGTCGTTGAGCCGAACATTACGACTGAAAGAAAACGAAGGTATGAAAGGTATGTCTTCATGAAGGTTCAAAATTATAGTTACATGAATGATTCACGTTTCCGTAGCACACAGTGGGCTGCAGTTAGGAGGAATTTAGGGTGTATCAACACTCCGTGGCAAATATCTTCAAGTGCGCGTGTATTAAGGTTGATAAACTCTATAATCGCCAACCAGGGGTATTGGTTCAGCGATCGTTTTAACTCTTCGGGAGTACCCAATGGGTAGGAATCCTTCCCGCAATCGGCAATGTCCAGCAGGTTAGCAAGACCGCCATTTCTGAAATTTGAAATCTGCACGAACGATGCAATCCATGGCAAGTAGTTGGAGACATCGGTGAACGTAACGTAGCTTTTACTGTTGATGGCCAACGTATTGGGATCAAGTTTACCATTACTGACGATACCGCGCAGAAGCCAGTGATTGCCAATACGTAGAAAAAGACCACCACCACTATCTATTTGCCCGGCAGAAGTTCCGTTGACGTAACCGGCGCAGAACGTTTTTGTTCCGTGATAAAATTTGTCGTAATGGGCTGGATCACTATCGATGCAGTCCTGTTTCGAGATGATGGGAACTGTGACTTCGTATAAATCTTTTGGTAACCCAAATAGCTCATTTCGGCCCCATCCAACAATGTGGCCAATCTTTCCAACGACCTTACTCAGCGAGGAATCTCCCTGCCAGAGACAAATCGGCTGAACTGCGCTATTGAACGTTATTTCCGTGTACAATTTCATCAACGCAATATCGTCTTCGAACGTTCTTACGTCATAGCCGTCATGGCGAATGATTCTTTCGATGTTGTGCTGTTGGGCGTATTTTTCCGTTGCATCCAGATTATTCTGTCCAACTTTGATGAACACTCGGCCAGACGGAAGTCGCTGACCTTCATTCGGATCAAGCGTACAATGAGCAGCCGTAATAACGAACTTCTCCGTAAGGATCGTTACTCCGCAGGCATACTCGTGGCTTCGCTGGTTCCTGATGAACAACGCTCCGTGCCAGGGCCATGCACCGGCCAAGACTTTGTATCCATTCGAGATGAACTCCTGCGCAATTATTTTCTTCTGTCCACAGGTATCCGCTGCAATGAAACGAAGAAACTTGAACTTTCACCCGAGCTCTCAACGTCATGATCATGCAGATAAACAGATTAAGGAACTTCTCGATTGGTTAAAATTTAATTCTAGAGCATCACTGGTGATTTCCGGGAAACATCCGAAAATGTAGGATGATTTGAAAAAAAAATCCGAAAACAAATCCAAATTCTTAATCTGTTTAAATGTGTCAATAGGAAGCACCTACTGCCTTCGGATGCTGATAAGAGCGCCATCGTCAGGATGACAGCAAATCCAACTGTGAACGAAACCATGATCGAAGAGCGACTAACTGGCGATTCGCGCGATAATCTACATTGGTTGCGGACAATCGCGAAAGACAGAGAGCTCAGGAACTTCGGAACAAGCAAACATGCAAAAATGGTTTCAAGATCTTTGGGTGTTGTATTTTTCAACAGCACTGTTTTTATTTCAGCCGTATGTGATATAAATACTGCTATTTTTGCATCACAGAACACGTGCTGTAAAAATACTTGAAGGCTGCAAAAAATTTTTTTGCATGGTAATCTTTTCAAAAAAAGTTCACAAACTAGTATCTCCAATCCATCAAGAGGTCCAAAAACTAGGTAAAATTGAAGTGTGCATTGTAGATAAACCAAGAAGTGCTGGAATGCGTCTTGAATCCAATAGAAAAAATGTTCCCTTCAAATATTGTTTTTGATTGGTTGAGGCGTGTGAGAAAATTTTAGGTTTTCCGCCCATCTCCCTTACCTTGAGGACAACTACTGCTTCAGTTTATGGTTTTAATTTTGTTTTTATCATAAACTGTTTTGATTACATTTTCATCCTTTTTCGTTTCAATGTTTTTGAATGTTGAAGTTGAAATGGCTCGATGTTTTAGAAGCTGTTCATAAATTTCATCCAACCTAAAAAATAGCACGAATTCGACAGGTTTACTTCTGCCTACATTCCGGCGTTTTTGATCATGCGTCTATCAGCAGCTAAGCTACAAATACGGTTTTTAACCCTTTTGAACTTCTATTTTTATTTTTATTTTTTATTTTTATGGTGACCTTAGTTAACATAAGTTTCCCAAAAAAGTCGCTAGATTAGTCAATCCACGGGATTTGCATTCCCATCTGCAATCCGAAGCAAATGAGAACCAATCTTTCCAAATAATGTAGCAGGCCGCTCCCTCCATACATCATCATCAGGCAACGATCGTTTTGAGCGATCGCTTTGCTACGGGTAGCTGGCAGTTTGGAAGCTGCCTGTTCTGCTACTAATCCGGCCTCTGCTGGCCCCTCGCTCGGCAGGGTTCCCAAAGTTCCGAATGAAGCAAGAAAAAACCAACTTTCAAATCAATTTGATGGGGTCCAGAAATTAGATACATTTGCCCTGTCAGTGGAGCGTTTCGTTATTTTTTCTTCTGAATTTACGGTAAAGGAATCCAGCCATCCGATCCGTCAGTCAGTGGCACTGCAATTCCTGAGATGCCCATCACTCAATCACAAAAATATTCCCGCGGGTTGACGGTTGGGGCTGGTTTGGAACAGAGCAGATAAGATGCTCGACCGCGTCCCATTCCTTCCCGTTCGTTGAGTTAGTCCGCTTCTGGTTCCATATTTCGGTATGCGCAAATTCATCCCACAAACAGAGTGGGGAAAGCACATCAAGCATTTTTTTTTGGCTTTAAAGGCAAGATTTGGGTACAACGCCACGAATCAACTTCTGTACAGCCACCGTGCGCAGATGGAGCCAGGGATTCAAATCTGGAAATAGTCCGGCCCTGTTCGATTGCCCGGGTTTTTTTTTTTAAATGCCCGGATTAATTCACTTTATTTGGCTTATCCAACAAAAAACTAATTGTGCTGTAATTTTTTTGTCTCCAAAACAATTTTTTTTGGGCAAGTTTTATTGAAAATAATCATGACAGGTTTTTTTGAAAGCCTTAAATACGAATCAAAATCTTTCGATGAGTTTTGATGGAATTTTTTTTTATCAATTTGTTTCTTGATTTTTCTTGCGTCATTTCTGGGTTTTGAAAAAAATTGCTTGGATATTGCCCGGATTTATGGTCGTCACTTTTGAAATCAAATGCCAGGATTTGGTCAGGTTTTTATATAAAATTGCCCGGATTTGCCGGCCCGGACTCGGTAGGCTGTGACCGTCGATGACGGAAGTGTTTTGTTTCAACGGAAAAAATCAAGTGCCGTTAAACCCTTAAACCCTTAAAACCTTTATTTTAAATTCCTGTCTTCCTGGAGTGGTGTCGGCCGCTCATACTGATCGTGGATGAACCTTCGGAGTCATTCATTCATGTTTTTTGGTCCCCAAAAACGTCAAAGCTAAGTATTCTCGTGATTTTCCTAATCAGTCAATCAAAACTTCTATGTAGGGATTTTAATTTTAACACTACAATGTTTTCAATGTGGCAAATTGTTGATAAATATTTGTGCCATATTAATAATGTCCCAGAAAACATTTCGTCATTTGGATGCGATGATTATGAACCATCCAATCGTTATTTCACCAATTCAAATTTTAAGTTCAATTGCAATGTTTACATGTTTTGTTGTGGTTGAAGAAAAAAATACGGGAAGTCGTTACATGATAAATTCTTTAATAAAAAAATGCTGAAAAATTGACAAAGTTTTTATATGTGATCACAGTTTCCATTTCTGTTGAAAATGATAAAAGTTCTATTTTAACGAGTTTTCTCCAAAGGTTCAATCAATTATGTTTTTTATTTCATTCTATTTCTGAGTTTTTCACCAAATTATTATAACTTCTAAACTTTTAATTCCCACAAAAATATGATTAAGAACATCAGTTTGAATATCATTTCGAACTTTAAATGATGTTAGCAACGACTATCAGAGATATGAAGATAAGAATCAAGTTTATACATACAATTGACTTCAATTGTGTTTTATTCATAATTACCATTCAAAAACATTTTTTCTTATCTGCCTAAGTTTTAATATATTTTTTTTTTATTAACAAATGGTTTTATAAGGCGTTTTACTTATAAAAAATTCATGTGCCGTGAGTATTTTTCCTGACTTTAGGTCAGTAAGAAGGGGGTAGATGTTATAATAAAACATTATATTTCAACAGAAAAAGCTATCAGCACAACACTAGTCAAAAGTGTTTCCTAATCATTTCCCTTCCCCTACATTCCCAACCAATTTTTTTTTGCAAGGATGCAGAGGTGACCTCGGTCCTTAGGCGTAAATTTGTTCTTTCATCCCTTTCTAATTTTTCCTAATCTATCTATTGACTACTAGGACGTGGCCAGCGCCGTTATTGATGTTTAAAGAGAGAGCATTAGTTTTGTGCATTGTGAATATGTAGCCAATCCCAGGTTCCGTTCATTTGACCTCTGAACAAAATTGATGGCCTCGGTCAATCACGGAGTAGCAACCATTGGCGATGTGGAACTCGTTCTACTTAGCCACGCCTGCAATCTTGGAATCCGAAATGCATTTAAACCAAATTTAATATTAATCACAGATTATACTAGAATACTTTCAAATTCTTCATCCAGACATCTTGAGTAGCATTTCGGGTTCAATGATTCAAGGCGGATGTGAGTAGTCAATCAAGCTAAGCTAAGCTAAGCTAAAATTGCCCGGATTTGCCGGCCCGGATAGGGGAAGAGGGGGCATAATGTCCACGTTAAGAAAGAAAGCCTTGTTTTAGAGTACATTCGAAAAGATTAACTTTAATTTTCGATTGTGTTTGGAAGTTTAGTTTATGTTGATAAAAAAGCATAGAACTTAGGGTGAGAGTGATGATTTTCCATGTCAAGTTTTGTCCATTTGTTATATAAATTCTCGAATTATGCAAAAATTTAATGGGAGCCTCCCTCATTCCTAAGTTTGTTCTTGAGTTATGGAAAAAAACTAGCAAGAGAGTCCCATCCTCGCTCCCTTTCTCCCCATTTGATGGAGGAGCAAGTAGTTGATACTTCTCGTACTCATATACTCTTCCTTGCCAAATTGGTGAGGAAGCCCGCTCCCTCCCTTATATCTTCCCGTTTAAAGAAAGGAGGGCATCAATTTATCATAGAAATATTTCTCGTTTTCAAACACACTCACATGAAAAAAAAATGGTTGCTCGATCAGCTCTTCAGTTATGCTGAAAATTTCGAAGGAATGAGGTACCAAAGATTCATAGAGGCATTTCTCGTACCCTGATACCCTTCCATGCCAAATTTAATTCCATTGGCTGGAATAGTTCTCGAGTTATGTAAAAGAAATGGTGGCAAACCATCTTGAAAACATTCCTCGTACCGAAATACACTCCCATGCCTAATTTGGTTCTATTTGCATGATCAGCTCTCGAGTTATGAAGACCGGTTATTTTTGTTTGAGAGACTCCCTCCCTCTTTCCAGTGCGAGGGAGGGGCCCCAAACTATGAAAAGAACCTTCCCCGACATCAGAAGCTTCCATCTGCCAAATTTCACGCAAATTCAGAAGTATTCGAGTCTAAAGGAACAGATAAACAGACATACAGATAGACAGACAAACAGATAGACAGACAAACAGATAGACACACAGACAGATAGACAGACAGATAGACAGACAGATAGACAGACAGATAGACAGACAGATAGACAGACAGATAGTCAGACAGATAGACAGACAGATAGACAGACAGATAGACAGACAGATAGACAGACAGATAGACAGACAGATAGACAGACAGATAGACAGACAGATAGACAGACAGATAGACAGACAGATAGACAGACAGATAGACAGACAGATAGACAGACAGGTAGACAGACAGATAGACAGACAGATAGACAGACAGATAGACAGACAGATAGACAGACAGATAGACAGACAGATAGACAGACAGATAGACAGACAGATAGACAGACAGATAGACAGACAGATAGACAGACAGATAGACAGACAGATAGACAGACAGATAGACAGACAGATAGACAGACAGATAGACAGACAGATAGACAGACAGATAGACAGACAGATAGACAGACAGATAGACAGACAGATAGACAGACAGATAGACAGACAGATAGACAGACAGATAGACAGACAGATAGACAGACAGATAGACAGACAGATAGACAGACAGATAGACAGACAGATAGACAGACAGATAGACAGACAGATAGACAGACAGATAGACAGACAGATAGACAGACAGATAGACAGACAGATAGACAGACAGATAGACAGACAGATAGACAGACAGATAGACAGACAGATAGACAGACAGATAGACAGACAGATAGACAGACAGATAGACAGACAGATAGACAGACAGATAGACAGACAGATAGACAGACAGATAGACAGACAGATAGACAGACAGATAGACAGACAGATAGACAGACAGATAGACAGACAGATAGACAGACAGATAGACAGACAGATAGACAGACAGATAGACAGACAGATAGACAGACAGATAGACAGACAGATAGACAGACAGATAGACAGACAGATAGACAGACAGATAGACAGACAGATAGACAGACAGATAGACAGACAGATAGACAGACAGATAGACAGACAGATAGACAGACAGATAGACAGACAGATAGACAGACAGATAGACAGACAGATAGACAGACAGATAGACAGACAGATAGACAGACAGATAGACAGACAGATAGACAGACAGATAGACAGACAGATAGACAGACAGATAGACAGACAGATAGACAGACAGATAGACAGACAGATAGACAGACAGATAGACAGACAGATAGACAGACAGATAGACAGACAGATAGACAGACAGATAGACAGACAGATAGACAGACAGATAGACAGACAGATAGACAGACAGATAGACAGACAGATAGACAGACAGATAGACAGACAGATAGACAGACAGATAGACAGACAGATAGACAGACAGATAGACAGACAGATAGACAGACAGATAGACAGACAGATAGACAGACAGATAGACAGACAGATAGACAGACAGATAGACAGACAGATAGACAGACAGATAGACAGACAGATAGACAGACAGATAGACAGACAGATAGACAGACAGATAGACAGACAGATAGACAGACAGATAGACAGACAGATAGACAGACAGATAGACAGACAGATAGACAGACAGATAGACAGACAGATAGACAGACAGATAGACAGACAGATAGACAGACAGATAGACAGACAGATAGACAGACAGATAGACAGACAGATAGACAGACAGATAGACAGACAGATAGACAGACAGATAGACAGACAGATAGACAGACAGATAGACAGACAGATAGACAGACAGATAGACAGACAGATAGACAGACAGATAGACAGACAGATAGACAGACAGATAGACAGACAGATAGACAGACAGATAGACAGACAGATAGACAGACAGATAGACAGACAGATAGACAGACAGATAGACAGACAGATAGACAGACAGATAGACAGACAGATAGACAGACAGATAGACAGACAGATAGACAGACAGATAGACAGACAGATAGACAGACAGATAGACAGACAGATAGACAGACAGATAGACAGACAGATAGACAGACAGATAGACAGACAGATAGACAGACAGATAGACAGACAGATAGACAGACAGATAGACAGACAGATAGACAGACAGATAGACAGACAGATAGACAGACAGATAGACAGACAGATAGACAGACAGATAGACAGACAGATAGACAGACAGATAGACAGACAGATAGACAGACAGATAGACAGACAGATAGACAGACAGATAGACAGACAGATAGACAGACAGATAGACAGACAGATAGACAGACAGATAGACAGACAGATAGACAGACAGATAGACAGACAGATAGACAGACAGATAGACAGACAGATAGACAGACAGATAGACAGACAGATAGACAGACAGATAGACAGACAGATAGACAGACAGATAGACAGACAGATAGACAGACAGATAGACAGACAGATAGACAGACAGATAGACAGACAGATAGACAGACAGATAGACAGACAGATAGACAGACAGATAGACAGACAGATAGACAGACAGATAGACAGACAGATAGACAGACAGATAGACAGACAGATAGACAGACAGATAGACAGACAGATAGACAGACAGATAGACAGACAGATAGACAGACAGATAGACAGACAGATAGACAGACAGATAGACAGACAGATAGACAGACAGATAGACAGACAGATAGACAGACAGATAGACAGACAGATAGACAGACAGATAGACAGACAGATAGACAGACAGATAGACAGACAGATAGACAGACAGATAGACAGACAGATAGACAGACAGATAGACAGACAGATAGACAGACAGATAGACAGACAGATAGACAGACAGATAGACAGACAGATAGACAGACAGATAGACAGACAGATAGACAGACAGATAGACAGACAGATAGACAGACAGATAGACAGACAGATAGACAGACAGATAGACAGACAGATAGACAGACAGATAGACAGACAGATAGACAGACAGATAGACAGACAGATAGACAGACAGATAGACAGACAGATAGACAGACAGATAGACAGACAGATAGACAGACAGATAGACAGACAGATAGACAGACAGATAGACAGACAGATAGACAGACAGATAGACAGACAGATAGACAGACAGATAGACAGACAGATAGACAGACAGATAGACAGACAGATAGACAGACAGATAGACAGACAGATAGACAGACAGATAGACAGACAGATAGACAGACAGATAGACAGACAGATAGACAGACAGATAGACAGACAGATAGACAGACAGATAGACAGACAGATAGACAGACAGATAGACAGACAGATAGACAGACAGATAGACAGACAGATAGACAGACAGATAGACAGACAGATAGACAGACAGATAGACAGACAGATAGACAGACAGATAGACAGACAGATAGACAGACAGATAGACAGACAGATAGACAGACAGATAGACAGACAGATAGACAGACAGATAGACAGACAGATAGACAGACAGATAGACAGACAGATAGACAGACAGATAGACAGACAGATAGACAGACAGATAGACAGACAGATAGACAGACAGATAGACAGACAGATAGACAGACAGATAGACAGACAGATAGACAGACAGATAGACAGACAGATAGACAGACAGATAGACAGACAGATAGACAGACAGATAGACAGACAGATAGACAGACAGATAGACAGACAGATAGACAGACAGATAGACAGACAGATAGACAGACAGATAGACAGACAGATAGACAGACAGATAGACAGACAGATAGACAGACAGATAGACAGACAGATAGACAGACAGATAGACAGACAGATAGACAGACAGATAGACAGACAGATAGACAGACAGATAGACAGACAGATAGACAGACAGATAGACAGACAGATAGACAGACAGATAGACAGACAGATAGACAGACAGATAGACAGACAGATAGACAGACAGATAGACAGACAGATAGACAGACAGATAGACAGACAGATAGACAGACAGATAGACAGACAGATAGACAGACAGATAGACAGACAGATAGACGACAGATACAGACAGATAGACAGACAGATAGACAGACAGATAGACAGACAGATAGACAGACAGATAGACAGACAGATAGACAGACAGATAGACAGACAGATAGACAGACAGATAGACAGACAGATAGACAGACAGATAGACAGACAGATAGACAGACAGATAGACAGACAGATAGACAGACAGATAGACAGACAGATAGACAGACAGATAGACAGACAGATAGACAGACAGATAGACAGACAGATAGACAGACAGATAGACAGACAGATAGACAGACAGATAGACAGACAGATAGACAGACAGATAGACAGACAGATAGACAGACAGATAGACAGACAGATAGACAGACAGATAGACAGACAGATAGACAGACAGATAGACAGATCATGATAGGACAGACAGAAATTCATTTTTATGCATAGGGGAGAATGAGTTTACTTGATCCTTGGGGATACTTGATTCCTTCGCTATATCTCGAAACAGGAATGTCTTACAAATATCAAATGTTCTAGAACATGCTGTTGCCTTAACATATTTTAAAAATTTTATTTTTCGAGATATTGAACTTTGTGTGAAAATTTTACGAAATGTGATTCGAAGATCTTTTTCCATCACTTTAAAATGTTTCTCAAAGGAAAAATTATTATGAGAATATTTATTTCAATATGTCAATCGTTAGAGTAGAATATGAACATCAGAATGCCATATTTTCAAAGCAATAGTAAACTCTCATTTTTTTAAAGAAGTTTTCAAAAGTGTATGTGATGGGTATAATAGGTCCCTAGAGTCCAAAAAGATGTATTTTTCATCTTAATGGATCGTGATCATTGGTTATCATGAAATTACTGATATCTGACCAAATTAATGTTTATTCAATAGATTATTATTTGTAAAAAGGGCTTGAATACTGTATTTCACAATTAACACACGACGTATTAACTTAATTACAATTATACTATTAACACACGACGTATTACAGGACACGACACTTAACGTTCTTAAAAAACGGAAAAACAAGATAGATAGGGGAGAATGAGGATACTTGATCCCTGGGGATACTTGATTCCTTAGCTATATCTCGAAACTGGAATGTCGTACAAAGATCAATTGTTCTAGAAAAATGAGCCAAATGGAACAAAACAGCAATGGTTGAAGCTCAAAAAATTTTAACAAAATAAGTTTTCGGGTTATTGAACTTTGTTTGAAAAATTTCACAAAATGTAACTTTAAGATCTTTTTTCATCTCTTTAAAATGTTCCTAACTTGGAAAAATTATAACAAAAATATTTATTCCACTATATCAATCTTTCGAGTAAAATATGAACATCAAAATACCACATTTTCAAAGCGATGGAAAACTCTCAACTTTTTTCAGAAAAAGTTTTCTAAAACGTTGATTTTGGGTACAATTGATCCCTTATATATGGGTGCACATGATCCCGGTATATTCTTCTTCTCAAAGGATCGTGGTCATTGTTGATTATGAGATTACTAATATTTATCCAATAGCTAATATTCATCCATCAATTATCTGTAAGAAAGAGCTAAAATAATTGATTTTCTTTTGTTTATAGAAAATTGCGCCCTTAAGTATGCAATGTCATAAGAGTTGAGAATTAGTTTTTTTTCTGACAATTATAGATTGTGAAATGAGATCAAACATGACCAAAATAGTCAATTAACATTTTGTCTTGGGGTTTGGTTTGATTTTTTTCAAGGATGAGGGATTCCTGAGTAAAAGATCAAGTCTTCTTCAATAGAGGATCAAATCTCCCTTAACTACAAAAATATCGTAATTTTTTTACTACCACGAAAATGCTTCTAGTTCATCTACGGGTTCAAGTATCGTTCTAATTTTAGGAGCATGAAGTTACACGCTTTCAGAAAATGTAAATGGGTGCCAGTTGCTTAATTTTTCCAAAAATATATGATGAAAATAAGAAAAGGGGATCAAGTATCCCCACTCTCCCCTACTGTAATTATCTAAAAACTAGAAAATTGCTCCTTAAAGTATACAATGACTCTAGGTTAGAAGACAAACTTTTATAACTCTATTTGTCTAGATCAAGTCTCCTGTACCTTAAAAAATATCACATATTTTTTAGTCTCACGAAAATGTTTCTAGCTCATCTACGAGTTCATATATCGTTCTTACTTTTGGAGCATGTTAACTTGGATTACACGCTGCAGAGGACGGCGAGTTGCTAAATATTCCGCTATTAATCCTACCCCCATTCTGATACCCGATCGCATGTTTTTGTAAATTTAAAAATAACTGGTGGAAACAAAATTTTTTCTGTCTACGTCAATTCGAAGTCCCATCAACCTTAAATGTGTTGATATACAAGCGGAATGCATATCCGTGAATACTCAGTTTTTTGAAGCTGAAAATAAAAAGTTTAAGTTTTTTCCAACATTCTTATCAGAAATAATCGGAAAAATCATAAAAGGTTTTTTGCAAGGCTCAAATACGATTCAAAGTCTGCTGATGAGTTTTAATGAGTAAATTTTGTTTCAAGTTTTTTTTTAATAATTCCTGGATTTTTACTTATTTTGCCTGGATATGGCCCGGAGTTTTGGTCGACAATTTTGAAATGAAATGCCCGGATTTTGCCAGGTTTTAAGATAAAATATTCTGGATTGAGTGAATTGAATGTAGGGTAAAACTGTACAAGACGCACCAGCTAAGCATAATTGCCATTTACAGCAATACTAATCATTTAAGAACCAAATTGAAAGTTGATGACAATTCAAGGATGAAATTTACGTATTATCGAAAAGAAAAAATATGATTAAAACACGATTTTGACTAAATTTTTTGTAAAAAACTAAAACCGCCAGAAAACAAACATCGGGGTAGAACGCCAAAACAAGTGGACAGAACGCACCAAACAGGAAGGGTGGTAGGAAATAGAACAATGATTATACGGAATGTAATTATTAAAACATCAAATATTTAATAACATGTGCATCATATTTTTGTAAACTACCATTCTTTGGTTAAAAATCATTTAATATTGCTAAACTCACCGAAAATTTCGCTTTTCAAAATACACATTTTATATTCTTATAGATAAAACGCCTTCAAGTAGGCAACGAAATTCAATTTTTTTGACTGATATAGTTATATCGCGGCAAACATGGCGGCCGATATTTTTTTCGAGTCGAATATTGGTGCACCGTTTTAACTCGAACAAGGATAAAGTATGTTATAACTATGCATTATTATCGTAATTTGGGAGTCAGCAAATAAAAAGAAGGGCATTTTGTTTTGATATTCGGGTTTTCTCAAAAGTTAACAGTATTCAAAATCTGAGCGTAAAACACTTGATCTTGTGGGCATTCTGCCCCAATTTTCAAATGATTGATTTTTTATAAAAAATTGTAGAAAGTTAATAAAATACAACAAAATATTTATAGTCTTCCGAAAGTGCACATGAGTGGTGAAACGATAAGCTGTTGTTTGATCAGATTGCGCAGGCTATTTTACTATAAAACCTTATATTTTACTTATGAAAAATTACAAGTTTCACGCTGATTCCATTAATTCTTCTGTTTCTAAGAATTAAAGTAGATTTTGTGAACTTTCCTCTATTGAATAATGAAAAAGCTTGTTTGCTACAATAAAAATGAACAAAAACATCATTCAAAGCCGTAGGTTCGTGTATATTTGAGAAAGAATGACATGGGCCATATAACTCCGCTAGTGCGTCTTGTACAGTTTTCCCCTATATTTTGAAGTTCAATTAAATTTAATTACATTGCACTGCATTGATTCTATTGAGTTTAAATTAAAGCTTCAAAATCAGCTAGAAATGACAAGCGCATTCTTCTTTTCCAACTGTCAATCGTTCAGTTGTAAGAAAAAATGAACAAAAAAAACTTGTCGGATCAAATGTCATTCATCAACCATTTTGCTTCTGTTCCTGAATGATCGATGATCGTCAGAATGCTTCGTGCGGTGTGGATCATTATGCAAAACATCGGTCCAAAAGAAGCGGATGACCGCCTACTACATTTGAAACGGGTAACTAATTCGACAAATTTGCGACCCTAATCGTGTTGATTTGGTGGGTCCAACAGGGACACGACTGACCAAGGTCACGTTCATCCATCGTCAAATCGCTACCGTTTGTTCGGGATGTAGCCACGATCTACAAAAATATCCAAAACAAAACGTAAAAACTTAACCCATCGCCTTTGAATGTCAAACATGTGTGCATTTGTCTAACTAATCCTGATCACAAAACGTGAACGGGCAAAGAACTCTGCTCAGCGAGCATCCATTTTTGTCCTACACCTAGTGCATCCTAAAATAAGGGGGTTGAGGTTGGGGCGTAACGAACGCACCACGAAATTCGGTCAAGTTGAGGCGTGTTTTGGTTCTTTCAGTTTTGGCTCAGCAGCTGTCTGTTTGAAGATGGACTAAGGAAGATGACATTTCCTTTTGGGGGGAATTAGGCGAGCATTAGGTTTGAATCACATAATTTGTTTAATGTTGAGAACGGTTGAAGTCGTGCCCCGAAACACGTTGTTGGACTATCGTGATTTAGAACTTGTAGCTTTGAAACGTAAATACAGTAGAACCCCACTTTTCCTAGCTCCGGTTATCCGAGCTCGTGAACAGCCTCCGATGACCGGTTGTTATTGTTTTGGTTTCAATAAAGATTAAACTAAGCGTAGTTGAATCTTCAAATTACTTTCCCGGTTGAGTAGCATATTTAGACTGTTGTGAAAGGATGATTCTAGGCATCAAAACTGCGCAATGCCATACATACCATGAATGATACGCATCATCAGTATCATCAACGGTAACATTATTACTATTATTGCCATTTTCCCACTGTAGGATTCTCCTATTCGGATTGCAAGAAGCATTCATACCCACTTCATAAGATGCCTGTGAATGATGCAACCAAGGACTAAAAAAATCGTATTCAAATCGGAGCAGCCAAGAAACAAAACCGCGCGTAGTTCACAAAAGTTCTGACCACAGTAGGTTCGCGACTCAGCAAACACGTGATTGTAGGGTATTTTTTCAAGGGGAATCCGATCGCCAGAAAATCGTGAGCGAGCCGTGGCAGAAAACCTCGCGAACCTCGCGATTCTGGTTCGTGAACCAAATTGGAAAACGCATTGCAGACTTGATGGTCGTGTTTTCCGTTTCGTTATTTTGTCTCCACATGGTTGTTGATTGCGCCAAATGCAACGCGTGGACAGATGAAATAAATCGATTTTTCAAAGTTTTCATAACAATTTCTTGAAAATAATTTACAATGTTGTAAATTTGAACGATGTATATAATTTGTGAATTGAAGTGTGTCCTTTCTGATGTTAAAGATGTTAAAGAGTTTCGAAAGGATGCAATCTGGCCCAGTAACAGATGGAAAATATATTGATTTAATTATCCGAAGAATAAAAAGTTCCTCCGCATCCTAAAAAGATGTATGGGGTGGGGGAAGGATAAAAAAAAATACAAGTCCAATCTAGAAATGTGTAATTCGGCATCTTAGTTGTATCCCCATTGTTATTTTCAAGTTTCTTCCGAAGTTCAAATTGAGGAAGTTATATAAGTTTGGAATTTCAAATTTCATGTCATGGCAGAAAAAAGGAGACATTAACCGTGCGGTGAAATTTTGAAAGCGAGGGAAAACCATTAAGATAATTGAGAATTTCAATGTTAACTCATTGCGAATCAAATACAAGATATCTAGTTTTTTTCGCTTGACGCGTTTCCGAGTCGGACAAACCGGGCAATTTCAAATGAAAACCTAGCAAAATCCGGGCAATTAATTTTAAAAATGTCCATAAATCCGAGCATTATCTGGGCAAAAAAACTTGTTTGTTCATCAGAACTTATCGACAGGTTTTGAATCGTACTTTAAGATCCAAAACACCTTTTATGATTATTTTTTCTCAAAAAATTAGGTAAGTAGGATGGTTTGTACTGATACAAAAGAATATTTTGATGTGATTCATAGCTTAGTAATTGTCTTCAACATTAATGATGTTATTGAGTTTTTCAAAGTTACAGAGCCATACCTAGTTCAGAAATATTTCAAAATATTTTTCAGAACATTCTCATTTTGCAAAATATTTTCAATGGCAACTTATTTGATTTTCATTACTACTTAAATTTGACATTCTTACTACCTTTGGACGAGTGTGAACATATTCGATTTTTATTTTTAAAATATTTCAAATATGTACGATTTGCGATTGATATTTCAAATTCCTAATTTCAGCTGAAAATCCGATTGATGAACAAAATTTGAAAACAAATAATTCAATGTTCACGATTCAAAATTTATTTTTTTAAATTCCTTTTCTCGATTCAAAATTATACAATTGATTTAAAAAATTAGGATTGAAAATTCTTTCTCATAAATTCTTAATTTCATATTCGTGATATTTAATTTGAAACTGTACAATTAGAATTCGAATTCTGAGTTTTGAAATAAGTTCTACGAATATTTGAATCTAATTTGTGGATTAAGAATTCCCAATTCAAATAGTAAAGTGTGACTTTTTCATTCAGAATTGAGTCATCAGAAGATTCCCTATTCCAAAATGAATTTCAACTGAAAATTTTTGAATTTGGAATAAGCAATTTTCAATCATTAATTTGTCCATTCCAAACTCTATGCAAAGAGTGAGAAAATATAAATTTTATTAGCAAAATTCGTATAAGCGGATTCAGAAATGATAAAATAAAATCTGAAAAACAAACTCCGTACTTACTAACAGTTCGAAACATAGAGTGATAAACTTATTAAAAGAATTTTGATAGGTTTGAATTATAAATAATGAATAATTAATTTGGAGTTATTCATTTGAAAGTTGCGTTGTGAATTTTGATGATCGAAAAATAATCTTCAGATTATAAGTAGATAAAAATGACAAAAAAATGGTAGATAAAAAAAATTGCAGAAATCAATTCAAGAAGCTCAATCGAAGGAAATTCAGACAATAAACGATGATTTCAAATCCAGTACTAAGATCAAGATCGGATTCAGAGTTAATGTTAGAGATTATTATAACTTAAAAATAACAATGCAAATTTGTAATTTATTTTCCGACGTTTCATTAATTCTATCGGTTTTTATCATTGATTGAGTATCATACTCATTTTTTTTTATTTAAAAAGATTTGAATTGAGAATAACATGAATTTTATAATAAAGACAAAAAAAAAAAAGAATTTATTGTAATATTTAAAAACTACCGTCCCGTTATTGTGGTCAAAGTCCGTTTTCGCTTTGACAAAATAAAGTACGCACTCTTATAATTCGAGTTTTTTCTCTTTTTGGAAATTTTTTTCGTCTTCTCATAAGTTAAAAAGAATTCAATTCTTTGCAAAAGCCGTTGCAACTAAGCGTTTCATTATTTCTTCATCGGGCTTGTGATATAGCTCAGTTGGCAAGTCTGTTGCTTCCTGAGCCGATGTCCGTGAGTTCGAGTCCAAGAGTAAACATCGAACACAGTTGTACCGGATAAGTTTTTCAATAACGATCCGCCAACTGCAACGTTGATAGAGTCGCGAATGCCATAAAGATGGTAAAACGACTATAATCGAAACAAAAAAAAAAAATATTTTTTCATCCTTTTAGGAGCATGTGAATAACGTGGTGAAAAAGCAAGTTTCCGTAGATATTTGTATCCCTCAAGCCATAACCCCTCAAGAAAGTTTTTTTTAAAGAAAAATTACTTGAAAGCTCTTCTTTATTATTATTGAATTAATTTATCCATTTTTTATGGTATTTGCTTTAATCCAAAATAATCATTGATACGTTTGCATGTGTTTTCTTATTGAAACTTTACATATGGAATCGTGGTTGTCTTTTCCAAATTAAAAAAAAAACAGTTATGGAATTTTACACTCAACCTCTATTACAGAAATGTAGTGATTTGGATGAAATTGTAAGGCTCTAAGATTTGATTTGATTATTTATTCCATAAACGGTTGTTAAAGATCATTATTAGGGCCTTCTTGTGTCCATTCTAAACCATAATTTTGTCAAAAAGCTTTGTTTAATTCAATTGACCACCCTGGAGTTGACATGGCAGAATGAATTTGATTTAATATTTAGAGTTGTTAATCTTGAAACGCTGTAAGTTATCAAAAAAAAAATTTTAAATAAACTTAAAAATAAAACAGAAATATTCCATACAATAATTGAAAGAACAGTGGAAAATGAAGAACTTCCTGCTGCTGCTTGAAGCACAATTTATTACCCGTACGCATACCTAAAGAGACGCACAGCCTGCCTACGGAAGAAAATCGAATAACCACGCGTTCCCTTCCAAAAAAAAAAGTTCATGAACCTTTTCGCTAAATGGTTCGTGAGCCAAAATCGCGGGGAAAATTTTTCATGTATGTTACTATTTCCACGAGCGAGACAGGATTCAAAATCCAAAAGAATCGTCTGTTGGTTGGACTGCCTCGCTCGTGTTTCCTATGGTTCGCGACACTAAGGGATTTTTTTTCACAGCCTGCTCGCGCTTTGGCGAACCTTTACGGGTAAAAATCGTAAACGAGCGGGAATCGCCACTCGTGTACACGATTTTATTAGCCCTTGGATGCAACTGCTGTCGTTTTTCGCTGAATGAATTATAAAAGCAAAGCGGTCGACCTTCGGTAGGATCGCGATTTGCGTGTAATTAAATCATATCACAAAGATGACTCCGTTATTACCCTCTCCGAGCTTCGAGCTAATGAAACTGGTGCATTGCCAAGTTTGGCCGTGCCGTGTGGGCATAAATTCGTCTTCCCATCCCCCAAAACAAATCCTCCACTTATTGTTTGCATACTATTTCACACCGAGCAATGCCGGTTATTGCTGCTTAATGAACGTTTTTTAGCTTCTACTTTGAATTGTCCTCAAACGGTAGCATCTTCCCAGGGCTTAACCATTATTAGGTACCTCAGGGTGTAAGTACTTTGTTACTGAGAAATCCAGCCATGAGAAATGACAATTGCTGTCACTATATTTTCACTAGGTCATCGTCAAGGAGTGGTAATTATCTTCGGGCTCAGTAAACAGTTCTGCTGCGTCATCATCCATTGCTTCGAAAGTGATTGCAACCAATCGAAGATCAATTTACTTATTGGCCCCACGGTAAGCCACTTCTACGTATCAGCTAAGGCGACGACCCGATTCCCAACCTCCTGCAGAGCGAGGACTTCCTTCCGAGATGTGTACATTGAAGGAATGGCGCTGAAGCAATTCAAACTGGATTCGATTGAAGTTTTGCACAACGGGGGATACAAAGCTTATCAATTTTTCTCACCGATATCGAGTAAAAACACATCTGAAGAATGTTTTCCTTGAAAGCTGAATTTTGACGGTCGCCAAACAAGCGCTCTCGTTTTTGTTTAACAATTTTTCTTTTATGTATAAACACTAAATGAGCAAAAATTGTCAAAATTGTCAAAATTGTCAAAATTGTCAAAATTGTCAAAATTGTCAATATTGTCAAAATTGTCAAAATTGTCAAAATTGTCAAAATTGTCAAAATTGTCAAAATTGTCAAAATTGTCAAAATTGTCAAAATTGTCAAAATTGTCAAAATTGTCAAAATTGTCAAAATTGTCAAAATTGTCAAAATTGTCAAAATTGTCAAAATTGTCAAAATTGTCAAAATTGTCAAAATTGTCAAAATTGTCAAAATTGTCAAAATTGTCAAAATTGTCAAAATTGTCAAAATTGTCAAAATTGTCAAAATTGTCAAAATTGTCAAAATTGTCAAAATTGTCAAAATTGGCAAAATTGTCAAAATTGTCAAAATTGTCAAAATTGTCAAAATTGTCAAATTGTCAAAATTGTCAAAATTGTCAAAATTGTCGAAATTGTCAAAATTGCCAATATTTTCAAAATTGTCAAAATTGATAAAATTGATAAAATTGTCAAAATTGTCAAAAAAGTCAAAATTGTCAAAATTGTCAAAATTGTCAAAATTGTCAAAATTGTCAAAATTGTCAAAATTGTCAAAATTGTCAAAATTGTCAAAATGGTCAAAATTGTCAAAATTGTCAAAATTGTCAAAATTGTCAAAATTGTCAAAATTGTCAAAATTGTCAAAATTGTCAAAATTGTCAAAATTGTCAAAATTGTCAAAATTGTCAAAATTGTCAAAATTGTCAAAATTGTCAAAATTGTCAAAATTGTCAAAATTGTCGAAATTGTCAAAATTGTCAAAATTGTCAAAATTGTCAAAATTGTCAAAATTGTCAAAATTGTCAAAATTGTCAAAATTGTCAAAATTGTCAAAATTGTCAAAATTGTCAAAATTGTCAAAATTGTCAAAATTGTCAAAATTGTCAAAATTGTCAAAATTGTCAAAATTGTCAAAATTGTCAAAATTGTCAAAATTGTCAAAATTGTCAAAATTGTCAAAATTGTCAAAATTGTCAAAATTGTCAAAATTGTCAAAATTGTCAAAATTGTCAAAATTGTCAAAATTGTCAAAATTGTCAAAATTGTCAAAATTGTCAAAATTGTCAAAATTGTCAAAATTGTCAAAATTGTCAAAATTGTCAAAATTGTCAAAATTGTCAAAATTGTCAAAATTGTCAAAATTGTCAAAATTGTCAAAATTGTCAAAATTGTCAAAATTGTCAAAATTGTCAAAATTGTCAAAATTGTCAAAATTGTCAAAATTGTCAAAATTGTCAAAATTGTCAAAATTATCAAAATTGTCAAAATTGTCAAAAAAGTCAAAATTTGTCAAAATTGTCAAAATTGTCAAAAATGTCAAAATTGTCAAAATTGTCAAAATTGTCAAAATTGTCAAAATTATCAAAATTGTCAAAATTGTCAAAATTGTCAAAATTGTCAAAATTGTCAAAATTGTCAAAATTGGCAAAATTGTCAAAATTGTCAAAATTGTCAAAATTGTCAAAATTGTCAAAATTGTCAAAATTTTCAAAATTTTCAAAATTGTCAAAATTGTCAAAATTGTCAAAATTGTCAAAATTGTCAAAATTGTCAAAATTGTCAAAATTGTCAAAATTGTCAAAATTGTCAAAATTGCCAAAACCGTCAAAATTGGTACATATTTAGGGGCAATATTCTTTTGAATCTATTCAAATCAATTTATGACGGTCGCTATATGCAGCGTCCTGTCAAGAGTATTATTTTTTTCACATTTCAGTTTTTCATTCCAAACTCCCTGCTTCCTAAGAATTATACCTTGGAGCTCAGCAGTGGATCCTACCCAAGATAGAAATGGAAAAAGTTGGAAAAAAGCTTGATGCTTCTTCGATTCGTGCCAGAAAATTCAAGCCACGGCCCAGAGGGATTCGCGTAATTTTCCTCGCAAATTTAACAACCTCGCCAGGCTAAAGCGGGGCTCCACCGCCGGGCTCATAATTTCCCGCTAATTTAAAAGCGAGCTAATAAAGCCACAAAATGACTATAGAAACATATTGGAACAACAGAAATGGCGCATCAGAAGCAACGTGCCCGGGACATCCTCCCGTGTTTGATCCATGTGAAGGAAAAAGGCGCGCCCTCGAAGCGGCACGAGCGGCACAAATCGATCGCGCGGCCTGGCGATGATGATGCTGGTGGTTGCCCGGGTGCAATGCAGGAAGCCATCTGACGACCTCTTGCTAAGGTTCCAAATGGCGCGCGCGGTCAGAAGAGGAGCACGCTTTTAATTCCAAAGCCCCGAGAGTGCCCGAGAGATGGAAAGATGGTAATCGTGAACAAGACTTTGCAACAACGGCTAAAAATGGCACGCTTTTTTCCTCCCGCCAAAGAAAAACCATTGCATTATGGGCTTGTTGTTGTTTCGACACGAGCCGGGAGGCTGTGAGGTGGAGCTGGAGGAAAATCTACCGAGGAGAGACCTCTTTATTTTCCCATTTTCAAACACGATAAATTATTGGCGCATTTGTGTGACGGGACTCGATAGTTGTTTCTTCGAAACCAGGCAGGGGTTTCTTTCTTCCGATCCGTTGAAGTCTCCGGTCGATGTTGTGTTATCTGGTGGTGGTAATCAAAATGTACCACATTATCCGGCCCCAAAGAAGAAACCATAATGAAAAGCAGAAGCGTTCGATTTCACCACCTACGCCATGCTATTCGGAGCATGGCCGGATGATCCCAAAAACTTAAATCTCTAGAGCCAGGATGATGAACCGTGAACACCGTGTTGTACCGAACAAGGGAATTGAAGTTTACTTATCAAGATTGTTTTCTACGTAGTGAAACCTAAATGTAGGATGTCTGTAGATTATTGTTTATCAAGACGAAAATGTTATGCGATGTAGACTGAAATTGTTTCTCGATCTGGCAAAATATCACATGCATATATAATTTTGGCCCAATATGGTTTAATAGTGAGTTTTTCTTAATGCACTAAGAGCAAGTTCATTCGTGTTGTATGTAAATTGAAGAAACCACAAGATTATTCAAGTGATTATACAAGCATGTGTGAGAATTCTCGCATTTGAGTGAGGGAAAGAGAATTATAGCCAAGACCGCCCTAGTGTTGGCAATTTCCTACCTGCTGACAGCGTTGCCACATTCCAATCTTTACACTCATTAAAAATCAAAAAAATCAAAAACATGCACAGAAATGCCATTTTTGTCATCTTTGTAATTTTTGTCATTTTTGTCATCTTTGTAATTTTTGTCATTTTTGTCATTTTTGTCATTTTTGTCATTTTTGTCATTTTTGTCATTTTTGTCATTTTTGTCATTTTTGTCATTTTTGTCATTTTTGTCATTTTTGTCATTTTTGTCATTTTTGTCATTTTTGTCATTTTTGTCATTTTTGTCATTTTTGTCATTTTTGTCATTTATTTATTAATATTGTTTATTTTGTAATTTTTTGACTTTTTTCATTCTTCAATTCCTTGGAACTGGTACAAGTTTATGGATAACTCTTTGAAAAAGTCAACCTTTGTAAATGATAATACCTTCCTCAAACCGATGATTAGAAATTAAATTGATTACCCAATTTCAGATTCCAATTTATTGATCGACAGCTCATCCCCATTGTGCTGCTTAGGATCCACGGTTCGATTCCGCACGATTATAATTAGCGGCAGCCCTCGTCCAGAGTCAGCCGATCAGCTTTTAATCATGCTTCAATTGGTCGGCATGCCATTAGCCTCCAACTGAATGGTCCATCCGTACCTTATCGGATCGATCCCGAATAACCCGCCCGGTGCCTGTTCTCTCTTAATGGTGAATCAAACTGGGAAGGGGGGAAAAGCTGTTAACTTATTGATTGGAATTCCTGCCTGGCACCCTCCTGAAGATGCGGAACCAATCAACGAGATCGCGAGCGCGGGTGTTTCGCGCCATGTAATGTTCTTCGCTTCTTCTGAATTGAATGAAGATGACTCGATGATGACTTTGTGCTTCTTAGGGTTTGTAATGGAACTTACTCAGGTGATGTGCGAAAATTCCGTGGTGAAAGTGGCTTACCTGTAATGAACGGGAAAGAAATTTTGGGAGAAGGTTAGAAAATTTGTCGATTAAGATTGTTTCGTGTTTGATGGTGTTGTTTTGAATAAATGTTACTGGTAAAATAATGGTCCTAATAGACTTTCATTCAATAGACGAAATTGTAGGAGTAGGAAATCAACTATCGTTTGACCTTTCAGCAATTATGCACATGGTAGGTATTACACAGAAAAGGAAATTGCGTAGGCAGTGTTGCCAGCATCGGGGTACGAAAACTAAATGTATCCAAAACCAAATCTATTGAACAGCATGACCAGAAAACTGGAAACATAAATCTTTCTTCGTAATTTGTTTCCAAAATCTTCTTTGAGAAATCTGGCCACCAACCAACTCTAGGACTATGCTGAGCCCACCGTCATACATCAGCTAAGTAACAACCAGGAGCCTGAAATTGGCCAAGACATGGGTAGGGTACCGATAAAGTGAGTTCAGCGAGTCCACCAAGCAGCCACCGCGAAATAATACTAATTAAGATTAAGCGAAGTGCTCGCTGCAAAGGTCGAAATTTGACCGGAGACCCTGAAGTACATAGGAATATCACACGCCGGCTTGTTTTGAACTTCACAGCATCTTCAGCCAACTGCTGGCCGGCATTCCTACCTACAATTTGATCAGCTCGCCATATGGGGCGTCTCGCGATAGAGCCTTGGAGGATCTTCTATGCGAGTTGGATCGCGCAATTGGATCCATCTACAGCAGCCAGATAATGTACGAAGGTACCCCCAAATGGCCTTCCATCTATGGATGAGAGCAATAACTATTTTTTTGCACCCTTCAGAAGCGTGAAAACAACGAACCCCTCTTCTCGTTGTTATCAGCTTCGGTAGATCGATTCGGTTGTGTGATGATCATGTTCGTCATTATGACCACCGACCGATGCGAGGTGGAGCTCACTTATGAAGCAATCAATGCGATCTCTTCACTGGGGCAAGTACCTACTGGATCATATTTCTGCTGGCTTGCCTAGACGCATGATTACAACGAACTGGGTGCTCTACGAAACACTTTGGTTCATATGGAGGATCTTTTGCTGGCGATCGTTAATGTCGATTTTGTGGAGATTTATTGGGTGGAGAAGTTGCACTACATTAGATCTTCTGTCTGAGGTTGAAGAGCGATGGTCGAGGTTGTTGGAGGTTTGTGATGTACTAAGAGCAACCTTGCGACCACTGAATTCTCGGGTTTTAGTAAAACATATGAATGATTGCCTCGAAAATTCACTGCATAGCGTAAAAAACTAATTATAATATAAAAAAGTGAAATCTATGTACGTTCTAACGCTTTATTTAGGAAAAAATTGAAGAGGTTGTTCAACACATTTTTACCTTACAGGTTACACAACTTCAACTTACTTTTGTTTATATATCTATTCCTTCTAATAAATAAGTACTGATTCTGGATTAAGATTCTAAGATTAATCTTGGAACCAGAATCTGGAATCCTGATCCTGAAACTAAGCTCTGGTCCTGATTCCGATTTTAGTTGCTACCTTAATTTCAGATCCTGGATCAGTATAACGAATCCTTATCTTAAATCCTGATCCTGAAAGAGGGGGCTGGTCCTGGATCCTTGATCCAATGATCCAATGATCCAAGGATCCAATGATCCTAATCCAGGATCGTCGATAAGGATACGTCGCTGAAAATGTATATTCTTGGAGAAAGAATATCAGAATTAAAAATTGATAAAGATGGAAAGAAAAGTGAGGAGAAAATTCACAGATGTTAAAAAACCGGTAGATATTTTTGCGAGGAAAACTTAAAAACGTACACCATACATTTCTTTTTCATTTCATAATGAAATGTTGTGGGGTAAAGTATGATGTGCGTTTATAAGTTTTACTCGCAAAATTCTCTTTCGTTCTTTTCATCATCTGTAATTTTTTTTTCCCATCCTTTCATTCTATCTTTATTAATTTTCAATTCTGATATTTTTTCTCCAAGAGTGCATACACCGATATGCCGAAAACCAAAATAAACAGATTTGTGGATTTCGAGCTTGAATCCAAAAGTTAGATTCTGAAGTACATAAAGCGCGGATCCTCATTCTGAACCTGATCTCTGATCCAGATTCTTTTCCCTATATTATCCAGGGTCACCACGAATGAACCGAGAGCTCGCACGACTCTACGGAGAACCCAGTATCAAGAAGGTTGCGAAGGTTGGACGCTGGCAGGACATGTTGCGAGAATGCCGGAAATCTGTTCTGCAAAACAGGTGTTCGCCGCGAATCCGGTAGACACCCGACAAGGTGACCGTAACGAGTGAGGTAGTTAGACCAATTGGTACTTGATCTGGCTAATGTGGGAGACCCGAAAATAGTAAACGTGATGACCTAGATCTCAGTATCTGCTCCCGAAGCTTGATCTCAGAGCCTGATTCTGCAGTCGTATCTTAAGGCCTGATTTCGAAGCCTGATCCCAGATTTGTATCCTGGAGCAGTACCAAGGATGCATTATGATTTATCTGTGGCTTTGGAGAAGGCGTTTCGGGCGACGGTTTGTTGCCAGCAACGCATCAGAGCCTGATTCGACACATGCTGCTGGACGTTGCCTCCCGGCTTTTGGAGCTCATTTGCTGCCGATTCCTGGCGAGAGTGCAGATTCTCGAAATCATCGTGAAATTAAAACGGAAACGCGAAGAAAGCTGCAAGAGATTGTGGTTACCAGAAATCACCATTACAGAACCCATCATACATTTTTTAGCTGTATTCTTATGCTATTTTGATATACGTTCCATATACATTATAGAAGTATGAAATTTGAAAAAATCAGCATTTACCTACCAAAGTGGAGGCTATATATATACATAAATTTCATTTCTTTTATAAGCAACGAAAACCACATCAATTTGGCGTTATCCGACTTCTTATTCGTATCCATCAGATGAATGCAAGAGAGGGCAAGATTTTTCTCTCATATCCTTCAAATTGTGTCAGTGGCAATATTTTCCAGTTTTCTCATTGGCCAATATTATTCAGTTTCCATCGGGGAACTGAGATGAAGGGAGAAAATACGTCAATAATCACACAAACTGTGCAGCCAATGATTAAATTTGTGGTAATTTTTGGCAATTTGTTAGAGAGAATTAGAAGGTTTGAGTTAAAATTAGAGAAACCAGTGCTCAGAGGGAGTGAAAATCAGCGTTGCCACATTTATATCTGTATTTTCTTGGCAAAAACTCTTTTTAATCTGTATAAAATCTCAAAAATCTGTATTCAAGGTTTTGATTCCGTATACTAACACTGCACTACGGCGATCTTTTTTATAATGCGTGGCGCACTAAATTAGTTGCCCTCTTCATCATTGCGAACTGCGACCTGTCAAATCATTGTTAATCCTGTGATTTTACTACATGCGATCCACTTTTTGGTTTTACTTTGTACAAATAATTGCGACTTCAAAACATTGTTCGAAATCCAATCCGCTACGTGTTAAAAAATAAGGTCACACAAACTTTAATGTGAATATGTTTCGTCAAATGTAACGATCTTTGTCCAACCGGGGTTTAACAATCAGATGGGATTTGAAAATTGTGGCAATCGTCTCTGGCCAGTTTCTGTATTTAGTTGTAATCGCTGTATTATACTGCAAAAAAAATATCCACAACAGCTGAAGTAAGTCAATGATATTTAACTAGTACCATTAAAAGTTACATTTCGTGTAGGGTAGAAGCACTAGTTATTGAACAGGTACCAGATATTGAACACTAGTAAAACATTTACCGATTAAAACAACAATATACAGTAGAAAAATGAATCAAAATTCGTTGTGCCACCATTGAAGCGTTTTCTACCAATGTTCAAATTTTTATCAAGAATCTCGGACTCTTAAAGCCACAATCCACGAAACTTCAATATGGGTTCAAAATTCGGCTTGGTTTTTCGACTGGATGAAGAAAACAACCTATTTTTGATTGGGGGGAAAATTGGATAAAAGACAAATAAACGTTTAAGATAATGATATGAGTGTTTTCAACTTAGTCTTTTTGAATGATTTCTGGAAGAGCGGCAGCCTTTATTATCCTAATTTTCTCAAAATTTAAGAAATTAAAGTGTTCAAGCATTCGATCACAGAAATCGCCAATGTTTCAATAATTGAACGTTCAATCTTGCTGTGCTCGTTTCTTAAAGAAATGCATGTACCAGTTATTGAACAAACATCGGTTGGTGTTTTTAAATGTAAACAAACTGTTTCTTGGTTGCTAGCTCAACCAAAATCGCCCCTGCAAGGCATACTATCAAGCGAAATACCCCTAAATATATGCAATGATATTCAATGTTTACGTGTTCAATAATTAGAACATTGCCTGTTCAATATTTGAATCATTGTGTTTAATCATTGGGACAAAAGTAAATTTGAATAAAAAGGCTTAAATAATAATTTCAAAACATATTTCCGCGAAAAAAATATATCGATTCAAAGCAGAGAAATAAGCTTAAGCTACGCTATCAAAATTTTATCAGAAAAACCTTTAGTTATTATTTATTGGCCACAAATGTGTTGAATCCCAAAGATGGTGTTCAATATATAGTGTTCTTACCCTAATGCAATGTCTGATTTTTGTATACGAATACCACATATACAGATTTTTCTGTGAACAAACAGATTTTTTTTAAATTTTCAAACCAAGAATCTGTATGTACAGATTACAGATAAATGGAAGTTTATACAGATTTTATACAGATCCAAATGTGTTTTAGACAAATCATTTGTTCTACAAAGTTACTTTATATTATATGCGCTTTCTTTTTAAAAGGTGAGTTATTAGGACGTGTCAATACCGTGGAAATTCGTGATACCAATTTCTTTCGGTGAATAGATAGAGTATAGAAATATTCTAGAAAGCTGTAGATTGTATCATTTGAAGAAACTTTGCTGAACATATCAAAGTCGTACAATGAAACGGTATCGCTCTATTATTTTTTTAGATTAAAAGAGTAGGCCGTGTCTTAAAAAACGGTGTTTTGCTTATAATTTTTTTAATAGAAGCTCTACAAGTTTGACGTGTTCAAAACATTTTCTCAACACAACAAAACGCATCTTTTTCTCGAAGACTGTGGATAGCTATCTTATTGTCTTTTGGAGCTAGGAGCATTATCGCGTAAAAAATTATCAATTTTTGAGCTGCTTTATCTCAAAATGGGGCAAACGAATTTTGCCCCAATTTGAGATTTTTTATTTATTTTCACTGGCTAGACCTAAAGCGTATTATGTGATACCTTCCTCATATGACCTATATGGCGTTGGTAACAAACTTAACGGTTAACAAACTTCCTTGGAGGTTTGGGTGTGGTTCTCGGAGGAGTTCATCCCTTGTATGCAGTGCCTGGAAGATGCTCGAATCCATCAGCGGAACGAACACTTGAATGATGTATGAAAAGTTCAATAGGGAGATCTGTGAAGCGATCAGTTATCTTTACAACACATCTCGACTGAAGATCAGCCAGCTGATGCGTTCACGAAGGCGTTTCCAGAGCGAGGCATGCGAAGCTGTTCAGCATTTTCAATTTGCGAATTGACGAGACGTGTTGAAACTCACCGTTTAGTTCGGATCCTCTGGCAAGCAAACGTTTTACGGGGAGCAGAAAATTCTGCTTATCAGCCGTCGAAACCAAAACATTGTGTCATTGAACTGACCGATACTGAAACCGACGGCATTGAACGCATCTAATCTTAATGACAGGTCGATAAATGAATGGCATGATGAGCTCGAAAACAGATAGACGAGAAAGCGTTAGAAGAGAAAATGTGAGAAGTGAGCTCTTGTAGTTAGGCGGGAAGATGTAGCGTAGAAACAAAATAAACAACAAGATGGGAAGTGCAATCGAACAGAAAGGTTTTGATCAGATGATCCTATAACTGTGAAAGTTTAGTAGTGAATCTACGTCGAAAGGTTATACTAAACCTACGAGATCGAGTCGAAGCGTTGATGCAACCCCAAAGGCCCAGCAGTACGCGAACTAACCAATTAGTTAGAAGAATAGAGCCAAGGTAGGAAAATCAATGTGCGAAGTTTGTTCTTAAGTCTAAATTGAACATATTTAATTTAGGCTACACTTCACGAGATTCCGCGGTCAGGGAATACTTACTTGCCACTTATACCAGGCACAGGTGAGGAATCAAACAGAAACGAATTGAACTTAACCTAAACTACACGCATAATAATTTTCACTTAAAAAGTAAGTAACATCTGTAGTAAATTCTCGCCATACGTAATTTCATTTGAATTTTAAGTGATGGGTCAAGTGAATTCACTTAAGTGACCGGTCAAGTGAATTACACTATGACGTTCGAGTGAAATCTATCTGAATTTCTAAGTAAGTTTCAAGTTAATTATCTCTCACGTTTTTAAATAAAAGAACATTTATAGAACACCACTTCGATTTCAAATACTTACATAACGCTTTCGCCATAAATTTATTGATTGGAAAATTCCATCGTAATCTCAAGGCAGATCGGTTACTGCGGATAGTGCGACTTCTAAATCTTCCCTGCTGCAAACCAGAAAATCTGTCCAGTCCAACCCACAAGCTGAAACATGATAACACCTTTAAATAACTTTTTCTTACATCACGTTTAACACAAACTACCACAAAAATTCTATAGAATAATGTTAAATTCTAGGCAAATAGGTGGCTAGTGGTTGCAAATATCAGAATTCTCACAAAGAACGAGGAGATAAGACTAAACGTAAGATATTCAAAGTAACCTAAAATGTATCCCAATCTAAGAAATTTGTAACGTAAGAATTTAAAAAGCGCCCAACTCCGTACGAATAAAGGTGTGTTACGAATTTGGAACCTCATCTTTCTCTTTTCACCTTGCGATCCGCAAGGACAATACATTGTTTGTTTTGGTTCACACTTGTTTCGTGCAATTCGAAATTGCGAACAATAGAATGAATGATTACTGATGACAGCTGATGATTGTAAACACGATACAAGACACATGTTTACATCACCACACGATAAAGCAAAAGTACTCAAGTTAGGTTCGAAGTTACACCGAGTGGGTTAGCTCAGAATATCATAGGGTAAATGATCTTGCGCGGAACTAAATAGTCCAATCCAATGCAACTTGGAAGAGCTGATGGAGCAGTGTGGAGAGGGGTTATATCCGAACGATTTTTTTTTCTAGTTCAGCGGATAGATCTTGGTTTCTGCTTTCTAATGATGATTTGTGGAATATTTTAGAGTAGATTCTTATAACTCTAAAGCTGTTGTACCGAAGAAAGAATTTTGATCTTGAGTGGAACCACGCTGATCATGAGCGGAACTAAAAAATGATCTTGAGCGGAACCATTTTGTATTGTAAACATCTTTAATAACTCTCATTCCTAATCTTTGTGTAATTGTAAAAACTACAATTTAATTTCATCTTTAAAAATTTTAAAGTTCAAAAATTGTTGTTTTTACAAAAATTACAAAAACTTAGCCATCCAAAGTTGTTTTAAAAATATCTGTTCAAATTTATTTCATACTTCAAAAAAGATATACCATTTTCACTTTGATTCACTGTATTTTATTTCGAAAGAATCGATTCTTTAAACTCAAATTTAAGTTTTTTTACCTTCAAAGTTCAATTCGTAAGTAAATTTGAATGTGCGCGTTTAGGGTCATATTGCCCGAACAACTTTAGAAGGTAACGAAAAAGTCAGTAATACAAAAGTAGATGCCATAAATTACAGATTTTGCAAAAAAAAAAACTGTTTATTTCTCTTAATCAATGTGTTTTTGAGAAAAAAAAATGATTTTTTGTGGTTTTATCCGAATATTTTGTGATGGATTTCTGTGATGCTAGTTCCTTTTGCGCTAGTTCCGCTTGTTATTTCGTATTATTCAATTTATGATATATTGGATTTTTTTTACATTTTAGTTGAAAAAAATCAGTTAACATTGAAAATTTTATCATACTTTTCTAATTTAAAATAAAAACCTAAATTTTATATTAACCAAAAAAAAAAAAATACAATATAACTTTGGAAATCCATTCAAAATTTAAAAACTCCTTGAAATCTGTGAATATTTCGAAATTATGTGTTCTGTGACACAGATTCTGTGATAAAAATTCAGTGAAATTACAGATTTTTCTGATATTTCGGCAACCTGCTTCTTGTAGTTCAAATATTAATGGCAATGAAGATTGATTCTTATTCTGAAATAATGACTTTACTTTATTGGCTTCATTGTGACACCAATTAAAGTAATGTTTGGTTCTATTCGAAATTATTTTTACATCTTTTTTGTCCCTAAAGTTGATATATACATACAGTTGATATATGCTGCATACATTCAGGGGTAAAAACCACGTGTGAGACATAAGGCATAAGGCAGCGCACCTAGCGGTTTATTTTGGAAACTAGTAGTTCCGCTCAAGATCAAAGATGGTTCCACTCAAGATCATATTTTACTTTTAAAAATCACGCGATTAATTGATATTTTTCTGGAAAATTTGTTACAAAAATCCGAATAACGCTTTTTTATGAATTTTTCTACCATTTTAGCCAGTAAGATTCAGTTTATAACGGCCAAGGGATACATAAATTGACGTTCAAAGTCAGCTTAGATTGGTGAAAATTGCAGCAGAAATGCGTATGTTTTTAAAGCTTCTAATAACATTATTTCATTACATAAATTTAAGCACAAATGACAAAGGCTGTATGAAAAGATCTGAAAAAAGTGTTATTTCAACATTTCGATAAGATTCATAAAAAATCATTGCCTAGATCTTAGGAAAAGTAAATGGTTCCGCTCAAGATCAGATTTCAACTAGTTCCGCTCCAGATCATTTACCCTACATCATTGAAAACAATAATGAGTGAGAATATCACTCCTGTGTAGTAATGTTAATAGCTATCGCTTATGCTATAAGTAGTTATTTAAGGACTTGACGAAAAAAACAAAAATAGCGTTCTTATACTTAAAGTCATGTTAAAAACTCATCATTTAAAAATGTACAAAAAACATTTTAAATTTTGTTCAACTTTTATTTCAATTTTTTTATCTTTATTCTAAATTCATTCTAAAAAAATCCTAATCTTTAGTAGTTATTCGATAAGAGACTTCCGGAACCCCTGATGGATCATACAAAAGTTGACAATAATGGTGGAAACGCGACAAAAACATCATCCAAGACCCAAAAAGGAGGGGTAGCGAAACCATACCAAATCTTGTTCGCTTCAGCAGAAGTCATCAAAACGAGGCATTGTTCAGGTTGAAGGTAGGATAGATGGTTTCTCCTTGCCTGGGCCAAACAAATGCGTCCGGATGGCCTCTTGAACGGAACGAAAAACAGGCTGTTACCTACTTGTCGTAGGCATAAGAGGTTGTTGCTTGGCATGTGCTCAGGCGCGTAGAGAATATTAATGGCCTAACAAGAGCCGAACAAGCGGTTAAATAGATCAACCCAAATTCAAGAAAAAAAGAGTAGGTAATCGGATGGATGAGACCGTCAAATCTCGACTCGGCCTCGCCGCCATATGATGGATCTCTTTCACATCTGACATTCCGGGTTTGGGGTCTTCCGAAAAAAAAAACCCGGCCATTTATCATCCCCGTGAGGTCGGGCGCGCGGAATGTTGGTGTGATTTGTTTCACTGGAAGCCTACGAGAAAACAAATGAGAAAAGTGGCAGCAGCAGATCACAAAATTCGAACGTGAAGATTCACAGCGACTCATCATCAGCGGCGCGTCGTGTATGGCATATTTTTGATCCGCTTCTCTATGATACAAATTACGCACACGAATTTCGAACGCGTCGCGACCTCTCCTGACTCACGGCGATGCAGGAACGATTGACCCCGGGCAAACGGTTAGAAAGTTGGTAAATATTTGTTTCCCCACTGAATGGATTGTGTACCTCCTTTCGGATTAAAATGGACGATCCTCGCTCACCGGAGCACGGAAATCATCACGCGCGCGGTCATCAAATACGGAACGTGCTGGCCTCCGGTGGTCCGGTGGATTTCTTTGAACAGGTTCCGCAGCTTGATAATGTCCGTAGGGCTATCGTGAATTGGTGGTTTTGTTTTCCAGAAAATTGAATCAATTTTAAATGTTTGCAGTTGATTGGAATGGTTCTATTTCCGGTATACACTCGAATGGAAGGGCAGTTTTATCATGATTAATCATTATCCTCGCATATATTGCAAATTGGTATTGAATTAAGTCATTTGGTATTGTGTTTTCAATATTCCCCTATTGAATATTTTCCCCTGTTATTTGAAAATTTAAAGTGGCTATACTTAAAAAAACATTCCGAACTAGTCAAACTACTTGATTTTAAAGAAGTTTCTGAAAATCGTATCTGAAAATTCGGGAGTTCCCGAATCCCGGAAAACTCTAAAATATCCCTGGTATATTTCCCTTACCCAAACAAGTTTTGTCATAACAAAAATCCGAATCCAATAAAAAAAATTTTCAAGGCTTTGGCTTATTCTTAGTTTATAAAAAGAAAATAGAAATATTGTCGATAATGGTTTGCGACGTGGCGTTTTGAAGAATTATTTCTTTATTGATTCGCGAACAATTTACTACTAACAGTCCATTAAGTAAATGGATAGTCAGTGATATTAACCGGATCAATGAAGTTAAAATATCGAAAAGATCGCTTTCTACGAAAGGTATCTGAAATTTGGACATGCCATTTATTTTTTTATTTTTCCAAACGCCTGAATTCTAAAAATTTTCTCGACTTTATATGGCTGTTCCTGTCGATTAAGCTATGGCCCAAAAATCGAATGTTGAACAAACAAAAAAAAAAACAAATAAGTATATTCTTTTCTTAAAAATTTCATAAAAAAATCCGTCATTCACGCTAGGGCTGGAAAACAGAAAAAAGCGCTCAAACGTCAAATGTTCGGTGAATGAATCACCGAACAGTGAGGAGGTATTGAATTTTGTTTCATTAGAATGATCATTTTTGAATCTTTATTTAAGTCTTTATGAGAGTTTTGCATTGGACAGGTTTACAAGTACCTATCACTAAACTGAGCATGTCTCATCTATAATACAATAGTTTTGTTGATTTTGTTTGGCTCCGGCACGAGTTTTTGATCATAAACGATTACAATTCTTTTCAAAAAGTGTCAATGTCATTTCTATTTGCCTGACCTAGGTTTACGTTACATTTTCAAATCTAGCGTAACATTTAAAAAGGGCGAAACTGCCAAATGTAAACAAATCGAATTAACGGTCATTCCGGATTTACGCAGTTGCATTTTACGTAATAAACGCGGTTTCATCCTAAAATCGCTTAAAACTTTCAAAAAATTGATAAAATTAAAATGGACGAAACTTCATGTTGATGCATTTTCGTTGGAACGTGAAGTTACGCCTATTCAAAATCAGGTTAATTTTTCTATTCGTGTAGGGCCAATAGGCGTAACTGAGTCGACCGTGTGTGACAAAACGGCCTAATTAGTTTTTGCGTGTGAGACCAATGGGCGTAACTTCAAAACCAAAACAAAAACGGCCGATCAATTGGGCGAAACTTGCAGGCGTAACTGAAATCGAAAACATAAAAAGGCGAAACTCGAAAATCTCGGAAATTTAGTGAAACAACTTAAAGATTTTGATAACCAACGAACAATAAGTGAATATAATGCACTTTTTTTTATTTTGTTGAACAAAAAGTTGTCGATTTTTTAAATAGGATTTGATTAGATGTTCCGAAATTTCCAACGCGATTTTCTCGTTTCGAGCTAACTGCTAGTTTCGCCCTTTTTAAATGTTACGCTAGAAATGTCAATTTAGTCAGAATACTGGACGATCTGAGCAGAAACGCTGGGTGTCCCTAAGTCTCTAAATTGCTTTCAGGGAAAATCTGCATTGGGGAACGATTTTTTTTTATCAATTGGCTGTCACTCTCTGTAAAATTCAATGTAAGCAAAGCTGGCTAATTAGCTGTCACTCTCTATAACATTCTAACCAAGCTATCATTTCATCAAATCAGATATACCGTAAACTGGGGGAACATTGATCACTTTTTGAATTAATTTTCGAATATTTTGGAAGGAGTTGCTTTTTTGTGACACTAAATTTAAAAAAAAAAGCTTACTGAGGTAAGGAGTATAAAGAAGAATATTCAAACGACATTAGTGACTATAACTAAATTTTTGTAACAAAACCAGATTTCATGTTTCGGGGTTACTTTGATCACTATGGTTTTGACGTTTATCAACATCTTCAAAATTATTGCTTTGATATCAATTGGCACAGAAGGCTCAAAACATCAATAACAGTAATTTTTTGTTTGGACTCAATTGAATTTTTTACCGTTTTCTATCCAAAACAAATATATTCTTTTTTTTTATTTATTAAAACTTATCCATTTGATAAGGTTTTTTAGCCATTTGTTCTAAACATGCTTTCTCTTAGAAAATTTCCGTTTTTTTAATATCCAAAAATTATTATTACTGATAAAAATTACTCTTAAACTATACCTGTACAAAGGAAAAAGGTTAAACTTTCATATAAAACAACCCATTTGCTTCTATCAATTTATCACGAGAGTGAGTCTAGTCTACGAAAAAACAGATATTTTAAAACCTTAAGACTACATTTTAAGTAATATAATAAAATCTCCAACTACAAACCAAATTTAGCCTATTTGAAACTCAATTCATAGGCTTTCAAATGTAGAAAACAGTTTTCAGATATTTTAACTGTAGACTTAGTTATTGATGATTATCTGCAAAAATTCCATGTTGATCAAAGGTGCTCCGGTGATCAAAGTTCCCCCAGTTTACGGTGCATATGTATTAGGGTGTCCCAAAATTGCATTACTTCTGGGAATCTGGGGGCTCACCCTCAAAATGGTAGATTAGGATGTGCAGAACAAACTTTTGTATGGGGTCGACTGAAAAAAACTATGTTTGGAGGTTCCGCAAGCGCGATCTTTGAAAAAAGTCCACCTTCAAAAGATTTGATTTTAAATAAATTCTGGGTCCAAAAATATTAATAAAATTTATATATTTTATATTTTTTTAATTTTATCCGAGTTAAATACTATACGTAAAAAATGAAAAATGAACTAAATTTGAATCAAAATGTAAAACAAGCAAGCTATTTCCAAGAAAAAACAATTTTTTTGGTCCAAAAATTTTGAATTCAACTGACCAAGATGTGTACCAAGCGTAAAATATTTTTGATTCCAATGCCATCAACAGATGCGGATTTTTGTGCACTTAAACTTTGCTGAACAAAGCATTATGTTTGTATCATCGTGTGAAGAGCTTTTTACGGTTTAATGCTTAAAAAATTGCAATTTAGGATATTTTTTATTTAATTTATCAAATTTGTCTTAATAAATACCTACTGTAAAATCAAAATACTTGCAAAAATAAGACTTGGATGGTTTAAGGAAGTCATCAAAAGGCCATTTGCCTAATTTGAGCGGAATCGTACAACAGGAAGGGGTTGCACTGAATCTGAAGTGTGAAAGGGATTCTGAGACATAGTGTTCTAAAGAAGCATAAAAAACTGGTTTTTCATCATACATTTTTGTCTTTACCAATCGATTGCTTGATTATGTTGATTTTATTAAAATTTCAATTAAGACTAACATTTCACCTGAAGACTGCAAGACTGTTCAAAGATTGTATTTTGGTTACAAATTGTCCTGTAAAACGCAATGAGTAAAATGTACTCATTGTGTGTTAAACGACAATTTGCCACAAAAATACAATCTTGGAACAGTCATAACTTTTTTGTTTTAAGTCCAATCGAGTTGCAGTCTTCAGGTGAAATGTTAGTCTTAATTGAAATTTTAATAAAATCAATATAATCAAGCATCCGATTGGTAAAGACAAAAATGTATGATGGAAAACCAGTTTTTTATGCTTCTTTGGAACACTATGTCTCAGAATCCCTTTCACACTTGAGATTCAGTGCAACCCCTTCCTGTTGTCCGATTCCGCTCAAATTTGGAATATGGCCTTCTGATGACTTCCTTAAACCATTCAAATCTTATTTTTGCAAGTATTTTGATTTTAAAGTAGGTATTTATGATGACATTTTGATAAATTAAATAAAAAATATCCTAAATTGTGATTTTTATTAAGCATTAAACCGTGAATAGCTCTTCACATGATGATACAAACAACATGCTTTGTTCAGCAAAGTTTAAGTGCACAAGAATCCGCATCTGTTGATGGCATTGGTATCAAAAATATTTTACGCTTGGTACACATTTTGGTCAGTTGAATTCAAAATTTTTGGACCAAAAAAATTGTTTTTTCTTGGAAATAGCTTGCTTGTTTTACATTTTGATTCAAATTTAGTTCATTTTTCATTTTTTACGTATAGTATATAACTCGAAAAATTTTTAAAAAATATAAAATATATAAATTTTATTAAAATTTTTGGACCCAGAATTTATTTAAAATTAAATCTTTTAAAAGTGGACTTTTTTCAAAGATCGCGCTTGCGGAACCTCCAAACATAATTTTTTTCCGTCGGCCCCATACAAAAGTTTGTTCTGCACATCCTAATCTACCATTTTGAGGGTAAGCCCCCAGATTCCCAGAAGTTATGCAATTTTGGGACACCCTAATATGTATACAAGTTGACGAGTTTGACACAAATGTGTTATCTAGAGAATCCCATTTTTCGCCAATTACTTATAAATGGTTTCCAACACTTTAGCTAACATTTTTTATCCGAGAATCATAAGGATTTTATGGTTCTAAAAGTATGTATAAAGTCGTTTCTTAACTGGAATTATGATGCATGATATCAACAATAATCCAGATTAGATATTTCATGAAAAGATTAATTTCATGGTACATTTTCCTAACCGGTTCACGGCTATATTTTTCATAATTGCCATTATGAAGCAGTTTTGCGAAAAATTGGAGATTTTTCTTTGAAATGTCATGTCTGTGACTAAAAACTTTATAGAAGCTTAGTGTTACAGTTACATACAACTTTTGTTCTTCGAAAAACTAGAGTTTGTTTTGATTACGTCGTATGAACCAATATTAACAAAACGGAGTTATCTACTGCAAACTATTGATAAAGATGAATTTTGTGTTTTGTGAGAATTTGGTTTCATTTGATCAATGAATAACTTTTCCAAATTATTTTAATTTAGGACGTATCATGAGTTTTTTGTTTTTTTTTTGGGCATTTTAGTTCAACGTGTTGGTTTTTGCGATCGAATGCATTTTCTTTGAAAATGCTTCGGTTGAATTGTTATAAGTTGAAAAGAAATTGAAAGTTAGAGTGGTTTTAGCTTTGTCAATAGAACAAAACATTGCTAGGTAAGTTTAAAAAAGGAACTTAAAAATGGGCAAAATATAATATACATATGTTTTTCCTAACAGTAACTGCTTAGGCTATTATAGCATCGAAAATTTTTTGCACGCCTTAAACGGTCATCGGAATCACAGCAACCCGGATCGTAAAATCGGACCATAATCGGTCGGAATTTAATCCGATCAACCCGTGAATCGGTTAGAAAACAGACAACCAGACAGAAAACCAAACAAATTCGGAGCAATTCAGTGCCCTGGTAACACAACTTTCCCAACGACGACAAAGTTTTTGCGAGTGAGCTATCAAAGCAATCAGTTCGTTTTCTGATCAAACTCGGACAGTTTTCCAACCGAAATCGGCCAGTTTTCCGACCAATATCGGACAAAAAGTGATCCGAACGCTCTGCACTGTTTTTGTTGTTGTTTTTCCTGCTCTGTTGTATGTATTAACATTGAAGTTTTCGTTACTTTTATTTGTTCGGAAATTAGGTGTAGTCAATTTTATATGCTTTTATTGATTCTTTCTGATAAATTTATTGAAAAAAATGAGGCTTTTCCGGGAAATTCAGTTGACGATGATGCAGGAGGTTCTGCACTTTCCGGAACTTCTCTTGGGTGGCATTTTATCACCGATCATGCATCGGCTGTTGTGAAGGTGTTTGATGACTCTCTAGAATTTTAATAATAAATTATTAGTAACTTTTATTTTTAAACTGTGACCCAAAGATGGGTCTTGACTCAAACATTCAGTCAGCGAAACTTTTTTTTTTGTAGAGAAATGAATCCAACTTAGATGAAATTTCAGGGACTTGATAAGGGAAAATTGATGTTGAAAAACATGCGAAAAAAATTCGCCTTGTCTCCCGGTGAGACTTGAACCCACATCTTGCGCCTCTCCGGGGCCCATGTATTAACATTCTACTACAGAAGACCAACCTGGCGTATGAATATTATACTGGTTGAGTGTCGATGTCTATCGGAATGAAGGGAATAGTTCTCCCATGTGATCATAATCATTTTTCTCTTGGTCTATTTCTATTCCCATCTTTTCATCTTATGGTAGTTGGACTCAAATTTGGATATTTTAGGTACGGCAAGATTTGCATTGCCTTCTCATATACTGCACGGGTTGTCAGTTATGATGAGAAATGATGCGTTTGCCGTATTTGGATATCCAACCAAATTCGGTGTTTGGCACCGCCTTATTTTCTATTTTTAAACTGTGACCCAAAGATGGGTCTTGACTCAAACATTCAGTCAGCGAAACTTGGAAGAACTATTCCCTTCATTCCGATAGACATCGACACTCAACCAGTATAATATTCATACGCCAGGTTGGTCTCCTGTAGTAGAATGTTAATACATGTTCCCCGGAGAGGCGCAAGATGTGGGTTCAAGTCTCACCGGGAGACAAGGCGATTTTTTTTCGCATGTTTTTCAACATCAATTTTCCCTTATCTAGTCCCTGAAATTTCATCTAAGTTGGATTCATTTCTCTACATTATTAGTAACTTTGAATAGAAAATATACCTACAAACTTACCATTAGAGTTTCAATGCGAAGACCCAAGCTTCGTCCTGTTTCGGTTTTCGGTTCACAAATGACATCACATTATGAAAAACCAGATTGCTGTGATTGAAAACTAAAACTAAACGTTTTGTTTTCAAGTGGTTTAGCTTGGCTCAGAAAAACTGACCGAATTCCAACCCAAACCGAATCGATTCAAACTGATCGATTTCGATTTCTGTCATTCTTAACTGTTTGAAGGCAACGGGGAAATGGTCCGGAAAACGGAAACGGAAAACAAAAACCGAACAAATATCGGACGATTTTTACCTGACAAGCTTTCTTTTGACAGTAATCGGTCCGTTTGTGAGACTCGCTCCGATCCGGGAAGTAGCCAGCAATGGTCCCGGCTACTAAAACATTCTTGACGAACAGTCCCTTACAACCCCGATTCCAGATTCCAGACATCATTAAATGGACACCTCGACAAAGCACTACTGATTCCTATCGCGATTTATTTTGAGAACTACAAGCATTTCAAAGATAATAGGTAATGGCCATGTCAAAGTCATTAGCCCATTCTTTATTTATTCTTTCACCGTATTGAGAATTATAAAATGTGATTCTAAATTTCAACTGTAGTTTCCTCGAAATTCATCAGGTGGCTCATAAGACCTAATCAAAACAAGCTGTAGATAAGAATATTTTATTGAATATCTTATGAAAAATTTGTATTAGGAATTAGTAATGCTAAGGAATTTGACTTCTTGTATTTTTTCAGTTGTAGTTTTTACAAGCTTAAACATTTTTTTTACCTAAGTTTTGGGACATATTAGAGCATTTTGACGGGGTTTATGTTTCATCGCTCCTATCAGAATGATGGTAACTTTTTAGAACTGCCAATAAGATTTTTGGATTTAAAAAAAACACATGAACCAAGCATTTCTGAGGCTACCAAATTTGTCGAAAAAAATCGGGTTCAATTTCATGTTTTCTCACGTATTGAAGCTTCGCTTAGCTGTAGCTTTTGACAAATGGTTGTGATGCAGTTTTTATTATTATGGATTGCTAAATTATTATAGTATGAAACGTACGCAACGTACGCAAAAATAAGTAAAAATAATGATTGTCTTTGGGCATATCCATATAACTTATCGAAAATTCTTTCTATACGCTCAGTGCTGCTCCCTTCTTAGAAAAGGCATCATAACGGACGACTAAAATAGCACCCTCCTCGGGGGTCAATGGTTTGAGTATTCAACAACGTCAACGTCAAATAACATACAAAATTATCAAAAAAGCCGTAGTTCGTATTCGCACTGCTGGCATCAATTTATACATGTTTGTTTTTATGAGCGAAAAGATTCCCAATGGAGCATTCAATAGATGATTTTCTTCTCGAACAGAGTAAAATAAGAAAAGCTGAGTTTCGGATTAATTCAAATTCAAATCATTTTTTTCCAGCTGGCAATATAATGTTAATAATTCGTCTAAAAGATCAACCAAAATAAATTTTTACCATTTAAAGTATTGTAGATGGCTCTGCAGTACTTACTTTTAACAGTATACATTTAAGATACACATTGGTTACCATGGCAAGATGCTTGAATCTTGTTGCAGGAACCCTTAAGTCGCCAACATCGAAGGTCCATATAGAAGAATTATTTGCCACGAACAGAAAAGCCTTCTTTCTTATCTTGAAGTGACGTTATCTTTGCTTTGGGTTTATGCCGATTTTAGTAAATCTTGTTGGCCACTAAAGGGTTAATATTTGTCAACTTTGTCAAATTTGTCCAACAGAATTAGCGAGATTAGATGTAATGCGACAAAAAAACTACAAGCTTGCTTGAAACTTCAAAGCTGGTTGAAAGGTGTTGTTTCTGTACATCCATAAAAGTAGTCTATAAAGTTTTATTTTTAACATGATAGCCAGCTATGTCCTGTTTGATACGTAGATGAATCTTGATCTGTTTCGATCGATTGTTTTGAAAACGATAAATAAATGTAACTAATGATTTTTTTTGCATTTAGCATTTTTCATATCTTTCAAGGAAAAATTAAGATATGCAAAGCATTTTATCCGTTATTCTCGGTAAGCTAAGCTTCCTGACCTGATGATAATTGAAATAAAATACTCATCGGGAAAGTTTCATGTTTCCTCAAATTTTTCATTATTCATAGTGTCTGAGTCAGACAGCCTGACAAAAAACAAAGGCCTTACCCTCTGCAACCTCAACACAAGTTTTTGTCCCTTGTTTCCTAACAAACTCAACTATTCGAACCAAAAAAAAATCGTTTATGCCTCTGTCATCTGGACAAGATCCCTTAAACTGATAGCGAGACATCTGTTTTGCTCCCAGCAATTCACCTCCACTACCTCCAACAACACGTATAGCAGCGAGTCTGTAATGAAGATTGGCATAAAGTTCAAAGTAATAGATCTCCCGCGCCTGGCTTTTCGGCCAAATTGTCCGGTCTTCAACTCCTGCGCTGGCGCTAAAGCATCAACACCAATTCGGTGCGCACCCAAACCAAAGCCTGCCTTAGAGATACGAGCCAGGTGATAAGCTTTAACCTCACCTGGTGTACTGTTGCTGTTGGTGCTGTACCTTCAGCTGATCTGATGATGGATGCTGCTGGATCGCCGCCGATGGGTATGGGGCACCTCTCTCAGTAAGAAGTGCAAGGTTAGACCCCCCCCTCCCCCCGAAACTCGCTCTCTTGCCGAAACGATGAACCGATAATGCCGGCCGGGGTAATCTCAAATTATAATTTCAAGTACACGGCTTAATTTCAGGCTGCACCCATGGAAGAGTAGTAGGTAAAGGAGCCTCCTCCTCTCACAAAAATGGTTCCATTTTAACGGAGCACACAGAAGGTACTGAGTTGAGTAGACAACGAAAACACCAACAAAAAAGCGTCAGTGATCTTGACTTTGGCTTAAGCTTCAACTTTTCAACTACAGCAACAGGTCGAAACTGGCAGTCGAAGGAAGATAGTCAAATTACCGGGCTGAGCCCGGTTGTTGTTGGGCTCATCGTTGAGTCGTCATGAAGGTTACCCGGATTAGATAACGAACTTCATCGAATCATCTCAATAATAATGGGTCAGTGAAGTGAAGCGATCGGTTCAATGGGCATTGGCCGGGTTATTTCGAGCGTCAGTAGGCAACTTTTAATGGCAGTTTTTTTCCTTTTTTGTGCCAGATAATCCGAACCACTTTGGCCCAAGTTGATTGAATTGATTATCAACTGAAGTTTGATAGGGAAATCTATTTTGAAGACAATTGGCTCAAAAGCAAATATTGAAGGGGTAATTGAATTGGGTCGCTGTTATCCAATTTGCAAGTATCACGATCGTTTTGAACTTTGTTTAATATTTTTCGATTACACAAAGCAACACAATTTGCGAGGTACAAAGAATATAAGATTTGATTTTGACTTATTTTCTGGCACTTAAAGGGTGATACGGTCAAACTTTGGTCAATATCAACTTGACGTATTTCTTTCAATGCAATTGCATTTAAAAAACTTGAACATCCCTCATTTTTAAGGTGTGTGTGTGTGTAGAATGTTGCTCCTATTTTGATTTTGGAATTCACTCTTCAGTTGTCAAAATGCCGTCCAAGGAAGAATAGGAGCATATCAAAATTTTGCTCGCGCATCGCGAAAATCCGAGCTACTCGCGCGCAAAGCTGGCAAAATCGCTAAAAGTTGCCAAATCAACCGTTACAAATGTAATTAAAGTGTTTGGGGAACGTTTGTCGACAGCCAGGAAGTCTGGATTGGGGGGAAATCGAAAACCGGAAGCCGCTGAAACGACAAAGAGAGTTGCCGGTAGTTTCAAGCGAAACCCTAACCTCTCTCTCCGAGATGCCGCAAATAAGCTGGGTGTATCGTCTACAACCGTGCATCGAGCCAAAAAACGAGCCGGACTATCGACTTACAAGAAGGTAGTGACTCCATATCGCGATGATAAACAAAATACGAAGGCCAAGGCGCGTTCTCGGAGGATGTACACGACGATGATGACGAAGTTCGACTGCGTGGTAATGGACGACGAAACCTACGTCAAAGCCGACTACAAGCAGCTTCCGGGACAGAAGTTTTATACGGCAAAAGGAAGTTTTATACGCCGCCAACAACGTGCAGATGGTTCCCAAGGACAAGAACCCTCCCAACACGCCAGAGCTCCACTTTATTGAGATATACTGGGCTATTGTCAAGCAGAACCTAAAGATGACCAAAAAAACTGCTAAGGACGAGCAGCAGTTCAAGGCAAACTGGCTTTCTGCGGCGAAGAAGGTGGACAAGGTGGCTGTACAAAACTGATGGCAGGGGTTAAGCGTAAGGCCCGGCAATTCGGATTTGGAAAAGCGGAAGCCTAACTGAATATTTTTCCTGAATTTTATACTAATTAAACTTGAAAAAGAAATTTAATTTGATTTTTTAAATAAACGATTCCACCGATTTACACGCGTTTTCCCTTGACCAAATTTTGACCGTATCACCCTTTAGAAAAACAATTTGATAACCTTTTTATTCATAAACATCTCATGAAAACGCTTTTTGTGTTTCAAAAGTATAAAATTGAAATATATATTTGGTGTAATTTCGGCTGTGATTGTAACTTTAAATCTCCATTTTTTATATTAAATTAATATTTCGTTTCTCAAAACTTGATTTGAAATTATGATTTAGATATGAGACACTGAATTGTGGTTATGAAAATAACCTAGTTTGAAGTTTTGTATTCTTCAATTCTTATATCTGTATCTCTATAATATTTGAATTTAATTATTTTATTTATTTTTTTTTTTTTTGTGTTCTTTGTTTCAAATCTTCATAATACTTTCCATTTGTCATAAGGTAAAAATTCCTCGACGGTCAATGATGAAATGAAAACATTTCAAATATCAATTCGGTCATTATTCTTTATTAGAGAAGTTGGTGATAAGAGTATTAAAAAAATTGAGAATAAAATTTTGCAGTTGGAAGCTCCAATCAGACCTTCATTTTTGAGAAATTTCTAAACTCTTCCGCAATGTTTGCACTTGTTACTGAACAATTTTTATTTTTATATTTATATTTTAATTTCTACAACGAAAACAATGCTATTTGAAGAGAATATATTAAACATATCTTCAGTTCTTTTACACGTTTAAAATGTTTTGTATTCTCTGGGATAGCATTTCAAAAAAAAAAAGAATCGTAGGGCCCGCCGAGGAAAATTGCCCCGGGCCCCCGACGGCTTAATCTGGCCCTGCTTATAGTTATATTTCTTGTAATATTTTTTAAATACTCCACCTTCAGAAAGGGTTGATCTTTCCTTCCTAAATAGAGTTTTCTACCTGTGATTTTCCGCAAATAAAGACAAATTCGAGAGTTCCCGAATCTTGGGAAACGCTCATAAATCCCAGGAATTCTCGAAGCCAATAAAAACGCCAAATTACTAACAATTTACACGATGATTGAGAAAATAATGATTGAAGAAAATGATAGTTTTACCTTGATATATGGCTTGAACATTTTTGTTTCTAAAATCTGGTGAATATATTTAATTAGATAAATATTTGTTATTTCGTTTGACGAATTAGCATAAAAGTGCAAAAGGTGAAAATATCTAAGCACCAAAACAATTCCAATAAAGAAATGCTACAAATATAGTCAGAATGTTCTATTTTGGTTAAAATACTCATCATTTAGAAATTCCGTTTTTAAAATATTAAAATCACTAGCAAAAAAAATTATATGTTTAAAAAAAGGATAGTTATCTGAAAATTTACGAGATTTGATGAATAATAAATGCTGAAATTTAGCTAACCAACTTCAATCTGTGTAAAAACCTTCATTTTCAGTGTTTCCGATTCCCGGGAACGCTAAAATGGCCGGGAAATAGACACTCTATTCCTAAAGGAATAGAATTTTTTAGAAAAACTGGTCTCTTTACAGTTTTCTCGCATTTTTAAGCCTCTCTTAGCTAGGGTTACCATATCCTTCAACGCTTAAAAGAGTACGTTGAAATCATATTTCAAAATATTTGTGAGAAACGGGAGAAACTAAAAAATTTAAATTTAAATAGTGACAGTCAGTTGCTAGTTCTGTGCCTTACCAGGCAATTATGAGTTTTCAAAAAATACTTTACAAATTTAAAATTTTCGTTTTCACTTTTAGTTTATTTTCTTGCAGATTTTTAGTGAAAAGGGTTGTTGGATTATTCGAACAGAAAGAGATAAGAACATCGCAAACATGAGAAAATGTTGCATTTTAAAAAGAGTTCGAATTGCTGTTGTGCTCTTTTCCAACTGCCTGGGCGCTAATTGCATATTCAAAGGCGCTGATTGCCTGCAAGTTTATTTTGACGCCTGGGAGAAGCTATTCTTAAAAGCGGTTTTAAAACTTTCAAAACTATTGTATTTTACTTATAGAAAAGAACTGCTGATGAAATAACAAACTTGTTTTTACCGAAAAATTTAGATTTTAATCGATTTGTGCTGCTTTTCATTTTAATTCATCGTTTGGAAAACTCAACAAAGTAGAGAAACCTGAAATACCGTGCAATTGATGCATAAAGTGTTGCATTTATTTTAGACTTCATGTACATATAGGAACACAAGCTTAAGAACTGGAAGAAAAAAGTTCGTTTCTCTGATAAAATGTCTTTAAAAAAAAGAATACATTCCGCAAGATTTTACCAAAAGAAGAGTACGCTCATTTCTCGATCGAAAAAGAGTACATGTACTCTTAAAAGAGTACCTATGGTAACCCTACTCTTAACTGTAGTATTTGACAACTGCTTATCAAACAGTTGTCCTTATTATGAATTGCTACATTACGTGCTTTGAAACATTCTACGCAAAAAGTAAGTAAAATAATGATTCGATTTTGTTTTAAGCCGGTTAAAGTACAAGAAGGGCAAATGTTGATATCTTTTGCTGATACTTTGTACAGGGAAGCGTTGTGACTAAACTGTAGAACACCAAATCACTATGGATTGATTCATCTGCCGCTCGAGGGCAGACGAATGGAAACATTTCACGGTAATTTTGTCACACCATGTCAGCCAATTACTCAGACTTCCAGCGATTTGAGCCTTACAGGCAAAGCTTAAATCAATCATCCAGTTGATACCTATATACTTTGTATTGATAGAATCATCCCCGGGTACAGGTTAATAATTTAAGTGGTGCAACAAGCTCTCAAGTCGATTCGACAAGCAGTACAGATCGATGTTTTTCCACCCCATCAGTATGGTTATTATTCCAAACTCATTACTCATCACATTTAGCGGTGAATCCGAGATGATCCTCACCGTCAATCAAACATCGCTCATTTCGACCACCTCTAGACGATGGCGATGTCAAGTGATTTTTTTTAACATCGCTGTAGGTGATTAAGGCCTCATTTTACACTTAATCGATCGGTTGACAATTCAATGATTAACAGCTCAAAGCAAGTTGCCAGGAGATACAAAGTTAAGCGAAGATGGTTCACAACAAATCACGTGTCATTAGCTATGCACTGTACTGATGATCAATTGGGTACCTGTAGCAGCTGCATGACTCCATTAATCATGCGGAATCTGAAATTTACTGCCCGTTGAGGACCGGTTCATTCACATACCTGTGTCAATTGATGTGCACTTTATGTTCTAGAAGCTGATCGCGCTGTCATCGCTGAAGATCATCCCGTCATGAGCCAGTTTGTGTCATCGGTCTGACACTAACGACGAGAACTCTGATCACTTGATAAAACTGAAGATCGAACCTAAGTCAGAAGAAAATGTTCCCGATCTCATAAAAAATCTTCAGTAGTGAAATTACTGCCAGAGCAAATTCAGCCAGAAAATTGCTTTGAAAGCAGTGGTCATCCTCTGGGGCCGATTCACTCTAAAGCACCATCCTCATTTCATGCATCGTTTCATGGATGATGACTTTCAGGACCGCGCGATCGGCACACTTGGCCCCAATCAAATCAATTGGTTCCGAACCGCACCCGAACCGCACCTTTAATGCATGTTCCATCTCTTTCTGGCTCCATTTTACAACTTGCAAAACCGAAGACCGAAGACCCAAGCCATCGGAGAAAAACCCATTGGAAAAGCGTGATTTTTCCAGCGGCGATCGAGGCGCACTTCCGAGATTGCCCATTAGAGCCTCCTCGAATGGAAGTGGAGCTTCTTGGCAGCATCATCATCATCATTATCATCCATCGGTGGGTAGTAGGAATGGCAATCAAAAACTGCGGCAGCAGCTCATATCAGCTTTCCGCCGGCCTCCGTTTCCGACTGACTAGGCTTTTTAGAATCTAAACCTAGAAATGGGGGTGGCTGAGCGAGCAAGGGCCAAATTGGTGGCACGGTCTCTCAACGATGACCTGAGGGCGCCCAGCGAGCAAATCCTCCACGCGCGGCCTAGTCGAAATTCCACTGCTGCAAAAACGCTGAAAATGGATTACCTGGGCTTTTGGTAAAACCGTGATAGGGTAATCAGAATATTTGTTTTTAAAGGCGACTAGACGATTGAAGAATCATCCAGGACCAGATTAATGTTCATATGAATTTATAACATCGTTCCAGTTGGAATCGTTATTTTAAAATTACGGTTAATATGTTACCATTCGAGTCAGTTACCCTATGCCACTCACGAAGAGTACTCATTTTCCTGTTTAAACGCCTGAATGTTTATTTGTTTTATGTTGCATGTCCCGTACAGTAAAGAAGAATAAATAAACATTAATAAAAATCTAGATTAAAACTTTAAATAATATTGTATAATAAATAAATAAAAAGATAAGATAGGGAACTCCTAACGGTCACATTGAACACATGCTCCACAAAACACTTACCACACATAACACTTAACGGGAAAAAGGGATGAAGAAAGAAAAAGACAGCACGCTAAAGGGAAAATCGCTAACGATAAACGGAAAAAGGGAAAATCCTCGTTAAAAAGGGAACGAAGGAAATCGACTACCGGGAAGCCTAAGGTCTTTTCCATCCGACTTCCGTACGATACACATCGGAGCCCATTAGTGGAAAAGTGCCGCGTATCTTCTGAAACACGAGATCAGGTAACCTCACATCGTATTCCCGGTAGTTCGATCATCACCCTGACGTTTCCCTTGGTCTATTAGGACCCATTATTTTATTATTAGGCAATTTTGCCAAGGTCCGAAGCTAGCCTGGATTATCTGCGTCGCGCAATAAACCCGACCGTCACCGTCAACCTGCAGCCAACATAATTCCGTAAGTTGCCACAACCACTTCTCTCGCACTTACCGGGGGTTGACTGGCGCGTGAAAGGGTTTGTGACAACAGCTAGTAACCAACAACACCCACCTTGCGAGCCATAGCAAACGCTCACCAGCATTTGGGACCCGTCAATGTTCCACGAGGTCCGGAACCGAAGGTTCGGCACCGCCATTGCCGCCCGTTTCACCACGTGCGATCCCCGAAACCCAAGACATCCCGCAGCAGCAGTTCCCGTTGGTCGGCCACCCACATCATCGAGCACACACTACACTAAACACAGAGCAACAAAACTGTAAGTAGGACAAATAAACCCTGGAAACCTTAAAGACCGGTGTTTTGGACTTCTTGACTAGTGTCACCACCTTGTCAAAGCCGACCCGAGGTTCTTCGCAACCTCTGCTCCGCTGAGCCAACCAAAAGAGGCCGCATGAGGCACACCCTCACCAGAATCCCCGTGGCTTGACCAGGGATTCGAGGGCTGTTGTAGCTGGCCCTTCTGGTCAGCTAATAATAAATAAGAAAGTCGAAGGTAAGTGAAGATGGTTCTTCTTCAAAATGATAAATCGAGAAACTTCATAAAAATCCCGCAAATTCCGAAAATCTTGGAAAATGTAAAAAAAATCCTATTTTAAATATCTTCAGCTAGTTTCTTCTGTGCTCGATGTACCACTCTGTTTCGATTCAACCTTTAAAACCCAACCTCTATCAATGGCATGTATTTAACAAGCAGCTGTCAAGAGCTAAAGCTAAGAGTTGTTGAAAACCTTAAAAAATTCGGAAAGGAATTTATATTTAAAAACGTCAGCATTTCAGTAGCCTCAGGAGTCGTTGGTCCATGTTTGTTCGAAATTTGGTGACGGTTAGGTATAGATTGTCATTTTCCTGGCCATTTCAACGTTCCCGGGAATCGGGCAATTTGATGACCGTGGGTTCCCGGGAAAAAATACCTTTAAAACAATTCAAGCTGATGGAAAAAGTTTTGTCGTATATTTTACATATTTTATCTTCTTCCATCATAGGCCATGCATTAGACGATAATGCTTCAACCCTCTACTGCATGAATTATTAAATCGTTTAGCAAAATTTTTCGTCGATGTCGATCATTAAAATTGTTTCAAATCACATTTACAAAGGCGATGGAAAGTATTAGATAAACATAAGGTGTTAAAGAAAAAAAAAAAGGAAGGCCGTACATTTCATGAATTTTTCGTAAAAGACACACTGGGCTAACCGACGGGACTTGAATCTGCATTTTCCGCTTCAGTACACCGGCGCGTTAGCTAATTACATCACGGTCGACTGATAAATTTTCTATCGATATACACCATATACCTATATCTAGCATGCAAACCAATGTGCCTGATTTTTCAAGATTTGATTGATTTTTGGAGGCCCATCCTGATAACCGGATAAGACTCCTTTTTTCCTGATTTTTTTTATACAAGTCTTATTTAGCCTGATTTTTTTTTTTATCTCAACGGAAAATTATATGTTACAATAAGAAGTATGATGCCCATTTTATATTGAGATGTCTGTTTCTGCTTTTTGCTTTACATGAACTGGTTAAAGTTATTTTCTGCATGGTTACATTCATAAAACACAATTGCCCAAAGCATTTTGGATAATAATGTTTTCAGCACGTACCCGGGCTCGACAAATCCTGGCTATTTTATCTAAAAACCTTCCAAAATTCAAGCATTTTATTCCAACATGTCGACCAAAAATCCGAGCAATATCCGGGCAAATTTGATCAAAACCCAGGAATTACTCAGCACCAAGGTCGTGCGAATGTGGAGGGGGGGGGGAAGGGGGGGGGGGGGGCTTTTAGGGGTTTAACTCCCCCAGAGAGATTTTTTCCAAGTAAAATTTTTAGTTCAAGAGATGAATTTGTCGGAGTATTACTTGATCTCAAAATGTTTTTAAAAACAAGTGTTAGCAAAAATGTCAAAAAATGGGTTAGCCTCCTGCAGAATTTAGTCCTACATTACTTGAGGCCTTAGAAATTTTAACCTACGATACGATATGACGTTCACCAATTGATACTTATTTTGTTTAAAATTTCGATTTCCAATTCAATAAACCTCTTGTATTGCAACACAAATCTTGACACTTATAATCCTTACCGTGTCTTTATAGTGGGATTTTAAAGTGTAGCCAAACAAGCTCAGAATTTGGAACCAAAAATTTTATTTCCAAATTTATTCATCAAATACTAATTTAACACATCAACAAGTCGATAGCCATGTGACAATTGACTGGCATCTTCTTAATGCTCAGCTCTACATTCAAGAGGGGTTTCTTAATCCCGAAAACAAAATAATAATAAAAGGGTTTTCCAAATTGAATGAAGCCAAACAATTCCTTATTTTCCGAGGTACAAAGAATCTAGAAGTTAATTTTGACGGCCCTGAATCCAAATGTACAACTTTTGAAAATAAATGAAGGTCATTTGAGAAATTTCTACACATTTTTATCAAAACAGTTAGAACAATACAAAAAATATTAACAAAAAGTTTCCAACCCTTTTACCCACTTTTCACAAGATCAAAAGTTATTTAGACTTTTTTGAAAATAGTTCAGGGCCGGATTAAGCCATCGGAGAGCCCCGGGCAATTTTTCTCGGAGGGGCCCTATGATTCGTTTTTTTTTTCAAATGCTATCCCAGAGAATACAAAACTTTTTGAACGTGTAAAAGAACTGGAGATGTGATCAATATATTCTCTTCAAATCAAGTCATTATCATTATCAAGTGCAAACATTGCGGAAGAGTTTAGAAATTTCTCAAAAATGAAGGTCTGATTGGAGCTTCCAAATGCAAAATTTTATTCTTAATTTTTGTAATACTCTTATCACCAACTAAAATTCTCTGATTTAGAATAACGACCGAACAGATATTTTAAATGTTTATCATTTCATCATTGACCGTCGAGGAATTTTCACCTTATGACAAATGGAAAGTATTATGAAGATTTGAAACATAGATCACAAAATTAAAAAAAAATTGACAAAATAATTAAATTAAAATTTTATAGAGATACAGATATAAGAGTTGAAGAATTAAAATCTTCAAATAAGGTTATTTCCACAACCACAATTCAGTGTCTAAATCATAAATCTAAAACTAAGTTCATAATTTCAAATCAAGTTTTGAGAATCGAAATATTAGTTTAATATAAAAAATGGAGATTTAAAGTTACAATCACAGCAGAAATGGCACCAAATGTATATTTTAATTTTATATCTTTGATACACAAAAAGCGTTTTCATGAGATGTTTATGAATATGATTCTAATCAGATAAAAAAAATGTTGGCAAATTGTTTCTCTAAATGTGACAAAAGCCCCCAAAGCCAAAAGGGCAGAAGTGAAAAAACAGAATAGAGATTATATATTTAAAACACAGGATCAGTTATTATTGACAAAAAAAAACAGTTAAGAAATCCAATTGAGTTTAGTACCTTAAACAAAGATTGTAAGTTCTCAAAATTCAGAAAAACCATAAAACTGAACTTCAATAGCTGAAGAAACCACACAAGACTTGAAAATCTTAATGAATTGAATCTGGAAAAATATAAGATGGAAAAACAAAGAAATATTCATGTTAAGAGAATCACACAATGATTATTAGCAACTCAACTATGAGATCGTTTTAATGATAATTTGAGAATGATCATTTAAAAATGATTCAGGATATTAACTTCAGTAGATGGGAAAATGTTGGTTAATTCAGTTGAAAATGTTTGAATATGAATTTCAAACCTAAGACAGAAACTGGAATGGAAATTCAATGAAGAGACTCAGTAGGTACTGTCGATTGGTGCAATTTACGCAACTACAGTTTTTTTTATAGATTTCGTTTTCAAAAATTGCGAGGAAAAATGAATTTATCAACCAACGATTATTTCAATAAAAATGATTGATAAGTTAAAAGTTTTATTAATACACGGTATTAACCCGGATATTGCCCGGGTAAAATTCGGAGATGTTTTTCATGAAGCTTCTCTGTACCCTCTTAGCACTGTGAGCCAGTTTTGACGAAATTATCTGCTATTTTAGAGCAGTAACCATTACCTGGAAAGTTAACGAAAAAATAAACATTATAATTGTGCAAGACGTTTGAATAGAATGGAAATTAGGAGATCCTGGCAAAATATCCTGACTGACATGTTTCGGTAAAAAAATGAAAATTTGAGGTATTTTTCCTCAATTTTTTTTTTCGTATTAGGTTACATTTTTTTCCATGATTTTGAATATTTTGAATTTCAATACCAAGATTTTGATGTTCTCAACCCGAAAAATGCGGGAGAAATTCTTGATCGTTTACCCTAAGGGCCCCCTTAATTTATAAGAGAGGTTAGTTGTTATATTTCAAGTTTTCATTCCGATTTTCTAGTTCTGATAACTTTTCATTTATTTTTAGAAATTTAGGTAGTATGATTTAAGTCATGTTAAAACTTTTATTTCCCTCGGGGGTTCCCCCGGGGCAATTGCCCCTTTTGCCTCCTCCTTTAATCCGGCCTCCAAATAGTTACAAATGCTTTCTTTTTGTTTAATTTTTCCAATACAGACCCCATTCGTTTTTGGCAACATTTGATTTTGGCAACATCCGATTTTGGCACATCTGCCGAAATCGAACGGTTTTTAGAATTAACATTACCTTTTAGTTTTCGTTATAACAGGACCAATTTAATTTTGACAAACACCATAAATACATTTTTATGTATGCAACATGCAACATGCATGCAACAATAAAAACAAAAGTTAAAAAAAATATGGTACTCAAAAATGACAAAAAAATTAAAAATTCAAAAAGTTTAAAAACAAATTCAAGCAAAAGACTGAAAATGACAAAAAAACAACTTAAAAAATGATGAAGAACGACAAAAACAGCAAATATGACAAATGAAAACAAACACTATAAAAAAACAAGAAAAGTGGAAAATGCTTCAAAAACATGATGAAAAAAATTAAAAGACGACTACAAATGGTCGAAAAATTGACCAAAAATAACGTGTTTGATAATAATAACAGTCATTTTGTAAAAAAAACTTAAAAAAAAAGTTAAATAAAAAACCGTTTGATTTTGGCAACATTCGATTTTGGCAACACAAAATGTACGGGCGTGTTGCCAAAATCGAACAGGGTCTGTACTTTAAAAAAACGGGAGTTTTGACGAATTAAAATTAAAAAAAAATTGAACCACATTAAACTTTAAATATTTCTTGAAGCATAATTCAAACCGTTATGCAGGTTTCATAAAATATTTCAAATTAAAAAAAACCTTTTTTAAACTATCTTTGTTTATGTTTATGGTATATGGTACTTGGTACTTGGAACGTGTCACTAGTTTTTATTGTTTTTAATTTTCTTTTAAGAAATTGTTATGATTTTCAATCAATCGTTTAAAAGTCCGGAAAATAATTAGTACTCGTGTATTTCCAATATTCCTTTTCTGTACACTGATTCTTGTATCCGAAGCTTTAAATCTTGGTTTCATTCGAAATTTTTATTTGTATTCGTTTTCTGGTGTTTCAGAATTACTGATTTGCAACTTTCTGATTCAGAATAAGGAACGTCATTTTGAATAATTTTTTAATGACTTATCAGAAATAGAATTGATTGAAACTTTGATTCTGCATTTTTTTGAATCGTTCGAGTAGGGGAGAGTGGGGTATCATGGGCCACTTTTTTTCTTTGTTGCATAACTTCATTATTTTGAATGATAAAAAGAAAACAATAGATGAAAAGGTTTTCTACATTTTTAGGTATTATTAGGCATTTTTTATTATTTTTTGAATATATTATTTTCCGGAGTTCAGACTGTTTAACCCTTCATTTCATGATTTTTTATTTTTTCTCGAAAAAATTCTCAATAGTGCGCAATGATGAATACATGAAGGGAAAAATAAGGAAAAAATATTATTTTCACATATTTCGGTTATTTAGCAAAAATATTAATTGTTGCAAATTTGCAACAACATGAAACGGTTACACCTTTTTTTCTTCACACTCGACAACTGGAAATAAATGTTTATTCCTAATTTCTTTTGCACTAATCATAGTTTTCGCACAGGAACTTCGCAAATCTAGATTTCTGGACACCGGAAAGTTAAGAATTTATCTGGGAGTAGTTATGTATGTTGGTTTTCCACCATGGGTGCATGGATTCACCGCAGTTTCTGCCTAAGTATGTGCTCACATGCATTCTTGGACCGACCCCATGGCTTCGTATGTAGGTATATTTTGGAAGAACGAGTCAATCAGGTTACTTAGAGGTATTCCGGCATCCGTGCATATACCTGGCCAGCTGGCAGCTGGTTAAACATTCATATAATCAGTTATAAGAGGAAACACATCTTACCTGTCGGTTTCTTATGGGATTCGAACCCAAAAGTTGTCTCGCCGATACCGGGAATCGAACCCAGCCTGGCACATCGGAACCAGACTCGCACCAGCTTATCCACTAGACTACAAAGACTCTCGAGAAATTAGCTAGGAGTAGTTATGCGATAATATACCACCTACTGAGGAAATTATTCCTTACGTTTGCTTGAAGGTGCTAAAAAAACGAACACACAAATATAGGATCTCAGTGAAACTTCATGTTTCTTTGAAGAGATCTAATTTACTTAACTCTAAGGCGTACATCTTTCAAGGATTTTATGGCTAGCATCTTACCACCAGACCACGGAAAGAGCACTATATGTGCCGTGATCGGGATTCGATCTCATGGACTCTGGCTTAGATGGCTGGAACGCTATCCTCTAGGCCACGACCGGCGGCAAAATGGAAAGCTTCTTACCTATACAACTTTTCTGAACATAACCGTGAACAAATCAACACAAATCAATTCCGAAAACGTATTTAAATTGGTTCTGATAAAGATTCTTAATCTTAAATCATACCATAACTATATGCCAGTTTTAATAAACAAACTTGATATTGAAGAGCAAAGTCTCAATTCAGTTTTGAAGGAATGATCCAATTACAAATTACATTAAACTATTAAATACCATTTGTTGGCAAAATTAAAAGAACAATAAAGATTTCTTCGGAATGAGCATTAGAATTTGGAACATGATTCTAAAATTAGAATTCAAACTTGAAATCAGTTTAAGAATAAAAAGAAATAAAAATAAAACTAAATTCGAGAACAAAAAGTTTCAATTTAAAATCAACTTCCAGAGCTTCCAGGAAAAGGTTGAATAGTATAAATAAAGAGCATTTTTCGTCGTTTGATAATAAGAAACGGCTCATACTTTAGTAAAAAATAATAAGCATTGTAATTTTAAATCAAATCATTCATTCATCTCTAAGAAAAAAAAAAAAGCAAAACAATACTTCAAACCTCGGTTATCGAATGTTGGCAGATAGTACTGAATATTCAAGTGGAAAAATAAAAAAGCGTATTCGTTGTTTGTTTTTAGATTTTTAAACTCTCTGGATATAGCCCCGTACTTGAGTTTGAATCACGTTGAATAATATAGAACTTTTGAAAATTGGTGTATGCTTATTTTGCAAGTTATGAAGGCATCCGACATTTTTTTTTATTCAAAATATGTATTTTTTATACCAATGGGCCGCGGAAAAAAAATCAAAATAACGTGTTTTACATACGCTGAATTACAAATCCTAAATAAGTTAATTATTCGGACCCGTCCTAGTTTAAAGTTTGATAAATTTTGAACTTTTTATAATATTTTTCTAGTTTTGATAACGGTTTAGAGCAAAACTTTTATTTTTTTCACCTCGGGGGCCATCTTTATTCAGGGGGGGGGGGGGGGGCAATTTTTCTCATCCCCTCCCCCTCTTAATACGGCCTGAACATGATAATAAATCATTAATAACGAAAACATTGTCATCGGGAAACAAATACACTGTTTAACGATGCAAGTTTCGAAAACACACTATGGAACCCATATAACTAGCTAGGGTACTACCGTTGCATGGTGTTGCATATTTGCAACAGTTATTGAAAACCCATTATATCAGAGAAAAAACAAAAAAAAACTCTCAAATTTTGTTTATTATGTAAATTACTTTAGTGGGAATACGAAAATATTTTTTTTGAGTCGAAAAAAAATTCTCAATATGAATTACACTAGGCCAAAAATTTGAAAAATTAGGCTTTTTCCACATTCCATATTTTTCAGATTCAAGTGGGTTTTTTTGGTTCCTATAAACACTAAAAATATTTTTTTTTAATTGAACGTGATCTTGAAATTATAAATATTATTCCCATCGAAAAAAAAAATTACTTTTTAGCTAAATGTGAAGTTTTGAACAGTTTTGATTAATTGTTGCATATTTGTAACTTTATGAAACGAAGGGTTAAAAAAACTATTTTTTTCTGATTTTGAAAAACTGTGGGGTAACGTGGGCCACCAAATCTAAATTGAGTGGATAATGTGCAAAGTTTATGAGTTGACTCAAAACTGAAATTTCATCATTCATTTAATTATTTTAAAGCAATTTCAGATGAGGAAATTAAAAAAAAGTTGTGTATGATCGAAAGGTTCCTTAAACGTGGTTTGCGAACATTTCGGCAAAATTTCATTTATAGGATTTATGTTCGCATTAGAAAAGATATACAAAACATTTTTCATAACTCTTAATTTGGCATAAGAAAACTTTGCAGATAGTAATAACGTATTTTTAGTTCTGAATGTGGATAAAAACACCAAATATATGTGGCCCAAGATATCCCACAAAATGTGGCCCACGATTCCCCACAAGCAATGATTTGCAAATTGGTTGCGTTTGTGTGACTTATTGATGTTTCATCAAAAATTCCTTTTCTTTATAAAAGAACATGACAAAACTAAAACCATAAGCGTATGAGCGTTTTTGTTATGTACGGGTGCTTGTTTAATTATGTAAGAACATTTTTCTAGGCTAGTTAAATAAAAGAAGCATATGATACGTACATAAGTCAACAACATTTAGAAAAACATGCTGACGTTATGCGATGACGATGACAGTTGGATTTGGATTTTTATCTCACCACACAGCCGAGATATTTAGAGTGGCCCACATTTCCCCATGGCCCACGTAACCCCACTCTCCCCTATTATTTATCATTTTTTAAAGTTTGTATAATGGTCATGAGAAGAAAAACGGTTATAGAAATCAATTTCCTTACTTATTGTGTTTTTTGGTATTGTTATTATTTCTAGCTAAATTGAAATTTTGAAACTTGATTCTTAATAGCGAAATTCAACAATTTATAAGAATAGTTTTCTATTTTGCAATATGTTTGAGGATAAAATGTTAAAAAATCATTGTTTCTTTAAAATGAAGAAATAAAGTATATTCATAATTTTCAGAACAGTCTATAGCATCTATAAGACAAAATCACACACAACGATGTCGCTTTTCATGTTTTGGATAACTTAATTATTTCCGTTTGGAGTCGTTAGTCTTCTCATCAACTGCTCTCTGCTGCTTGCAAGAGTATTTTTTTTTTCGCAGTAGAGACTACTGTCAATATTGACTTCAGAAAAAACAACTATAGGTACAGGTAATCGAAAGTGCTCTAAAATGAGACAAATTTAACCATGTTTTGTGGTGCATATCGGGACATATTAAGGACATTTGTCAGAGACATTTGAGATGTCATGCAATTTTTGCAGGGGAATGATGAGCAAACCAAATTTGTAAATTAGTAAGCTTCATTGTAAATCAGTAAGCTGCCCGTGGCGTAGAGGATAGCCTTCAAGTCTTCTAAGCCAATGGCCATGAGATCAAAACCCGGTTAGGTCAAGTTTCGTTGAAATGTATTAGTGTTCTTTTTTTTAACATGATTTTAACATGATTTTAGCTGTTTTGTTTCTTTTCCTCTTATAAAAATACTGAGAGAGACTTCTCAGGATCGGTATAGAATATTCATAAAATAATCGTTGGAAAACCGAACATAAGACCCCCAAGAACTCAATTCTTCAAAATCGATTTAAAAAAATGCAAGGTTTATTAATTCCCACGAGTATTACTAAGTGAAAGTATATTTTACATAACAAGTTGTGCTCCCTTAGCAAAATAAAGTAAGTAAGTATATACCATCAGCTAACAAGCACAGAACAGCTCGTAATAAGACAATCAAGAAATGTTTAAAGAGTGTAATCATTAAATCTGTTTAATGAAGTCTGGTCGAAATAGGTCGAAACTAGTATAAACGAATTGACAGTTGGATCACCTGTCTCTTTCCAATTGGCTTCAATCGATTTCTACCAGGTCGAAACGAATCCAGCTGTTGAGCTGGTTTGAATAGTTTCAACTTGCTTTATTGAACAACGACCTGACTAGTTTCGACCAAAACATTGGCTCATTGAACAACTACCAGTTGACAGAAACCAGTAGTAACAAATTTCTACTTACGATTGAACGAAGCTATTGTTGAGCATTCAATAAGAAGCGATCTGGAAAGATATTAACATAATTTGTTTTGTTGTATGTATTTTGAGGAACAGTAAAAAAAATTTTGTTAAGTTAAGTCTTTTTTTGTTCGAAACATTGAAATTAAAAAAATATTATAGGGGGTGGGAGTATTTTTCAGCGTAATTTAAGAGGGGGTATCGTCGCAGCTTCTTAAACAATCGTCAAAAGGGTTGAAAGGAAAAAATGTGCGCTGATAGCTACACCAAATTTTACGGAACTGTAAAATAACTCCGATATAACAGTGATTCGACTTTTTTTGTTTTCATTAGCTGATAACCCTAATCTCACATCGACCAACTAGTGGCGTGTCGTGGCAATGGCGAAGCGCTTCTGATTTCTCGGAGATGGGTTTTGAACATTTGAACCAAGGCAGCCGCAAGCCCAATAGATAATAAGTGACGTTTGGCAGCAGCAGCTAAACATCCCTCGCTCGTATATGAAGGAAGGTTGGTAGTTGCAATTTCCACTTGGATTTTCAATTTCCACATCTCTGGACCGACACGAAATGGCATGCCCCGGGCGCGGGTGTTTTCCTTCTTTCGGTTTTCTGTTGCCGGTCTTTTAGTTGGGGTCCGTCAGGAGTTGAATGCCAAGCGACCGCGCAACGAAGACTGCTGAGATGGTTTCTCGAAGTTTTCTAGGGCATCTCGAATAGGTTATTGCGCAAAAACGCGGTTGAGGTACCGTGCGCAATCAGAACATACGGTTGATAGCGCGGCTCGGATCCCTTCGGGGGGTTGCCACAACAGAATTTCCTCCCACGCCGCCATCTTCGATCCGCGGATGTGATGTGGATGCTTTCCGTCAAAAGCGTTGCATTGTTGCTAGTTTTCTGATACCCATAACAACTGGTTGCAATTGTTGCGAGGCCTCTTTTGAGAGTATTACTATATTAGCCTCTATGAAGTTTGGTTTATGGGAACTTTGAATGGTGACAGTTGGGTCTGATGAAGTTGAATATTAGACATGTGTCTTGAGATGTTTGAAATGCGAGAAATCTGTTGAGCCGCGTTTGGTTCACAATGCAGGTGATTTGTTACACATCTGACTCAAGCCAAACAATAAAAATGCATGTGTATGAATTCTTGACTGTTTCTTGTGACTGATAAACCTTGGAAGCTGTTTTCGAAACAAGTCGGTACATTGTGTTTTTTATGTCGTTTTTATCGTTTTGGTTTCCTCTGTAAAGTAGCTTTGAAACAGTTTTAGTTTTTTAATACTAAAAATACTTTATAAACCCTTTCTGGCTAACAGTAAGCAAAAAGGTGTTTAAAATCCCTTTCAAATTGTGATATTTCAATAATTGCTTAAGGATGACCCTTTCCTTAAACTTTCGAACACATTTTTTCTGCTCACGCTAATAACACGTCAAGATGCTCCAGTTTCCCACAAAAAAAAAACATCTCGAAAACTACTACTTGTCTGTACTACTACTATGTCAACCAGAGCAGCAAACTGACCCCAACAGTGTTTTTAACAGAAAACATACAAAAATATGTTCAAGTTTTTCTACCCCAAAAAGCCTACCGTACAGGCCTTTGGGAAGCATTCCTCGGTCTTTTAGTCGGTCTTGTCGATTTGGATCGAGACGAACGACTGCTGTCGCCGCTCGGAGGCAAATGAGAATAAAACATAAACATAACAGAGCTTTTTAAAATGAGAGCAATCATCGGTCGGAATATGGTGAACTGGGGTAACAGTGGGAAAATGTAACGTCTTACAAAAAAAAATTAAGTTTCGAATCTCAAATATTTAAACTTAAATCTTGAATCTTGAATCTTGAATCTTGAATCTTGAATCTTGAATCTTGAATCTTGAATCTTGAATCTTGAATCTTGAATCTTGAATCTTGAATCTTGAATCTTGGATCTTGAATCTTGAATCTTGAATCTTGAATCTTGAATCTTGAATCTTGAATCTTGAATCTTGAATCTTGAATCTTGAATCTTGAATCTTGAATCTTGAATCTTGAATCTTGAATCTTGAATCTTGAATCTTGAATCTTGAATCTTGAATCTTGAATCTTGAATCTTGAATCTTGAATCTTGAATCTTGAATCTTGAATCTTGAATCTTGAATCTTGAATCTTGAATCTTGAATCTTGAATCTTGAATCTTGAATCTTTAATCTTGAATCTTGAATCTTGAATCTTGAATCTTGAATCTTGAATCTTGAATCTTGAATCTTGAATCTTGAATCTTGAATCTTGAATCTTGAATCTTGAATCTTGAATCTTGAATCTTGAATCTTGAATCTTGAATCTTGAATCTTGAATCTTGAATCTTGAATCTTGAATCTTGAATCTCGGATCTCGAATTAGAGATGAGAGATGAGAGATGAGAGATGAGAGATGAGAGATGAGAGATGAGAGATGAGAGATGAGAGATGAGAGATGAGAGATGAGAGATGAGAGATGAGAGATGAGAGATGAGAGATGAGAGATGAGAGATGAGAGATGAGAGATGAGAGATGAGAGATGAGAGATGAGAGATGAGAGATGAGAGATGAGCGATGAGAGATGAGAGATGAGAGATGAGAGATGAGAGATGAGAGATGAGAGATGAGAGATGAGAGATGAGAGATGAGAGATGAGAGATGAGAGATGAGAGATGAGAGATGAGAGATGAGAGATGAGAGATGAGAGATGAGAGATGAGAGATGAGAGATGAGAGATGAGAGATGAGAGATGAGAGATGAGAGATGAGAGATGAGAGATGAGAGATGAGAGATGAGAGATGAGAGATGAGAGATGAGAGATGAGAGAGAGAGATGATTGATGATTGATGATTGATGAGAGATGAGAGATGAGAGATGAGAGATGAGAGATGAAAAATGGGAGATGAGATATGAGATATGAGATATGAGATTTCAGAAATGAGATATGAGATATGAGATTTGAGAGAGTAGAGGCGAAACACGAACATTTCAAAGGATAAATCTTTTTGTTCCTTTTCGATTTTCTAACAAAAGAAATCTCTTTTTATTTCCTTTTAACATTCCTCTTCCGATTTTGTCAAACGAAATGCACATTTCGGTATCGCTGTCCACATCCCTCTGGGGTCTTTCGAAGCGCACAGTGCGGGGTGAGTAATCGGGCGGATGCAGCAAGCAGCAGAGGGAACTTAAAGTGATACATAAATTTAATTTTACTTTCAATTCAAGCGCGCAAAGTACGGTCTCGATCAAACCGAGCAGCCCATACCTTTATGGCAGAAATGCAGCACAGCATCCAGCAAAGTAGTGCTGCACATTGGCGGAATCCGGAGAAAACGACGACGCTGCGGTCCTCGCTCGTATCTCCAACTTGTCATCTTCGGTTGGTTCGGCTTCGGAATGGAATTGGTCGTAAAGAAAAAGTTTTCTGCTTGTGTATTTTGCTTCTCTTTCCTGTTGCCTCGTGGCTGCGGGGCAACGTTTTCCGTGTTATTTGCCCACTTGGTGGGCCCTGACGGGTGTTTTGGGGCAAGGAGTAAAACGCGTCCCAGGTTGTTACAAAATAACGATTAAAATGGAAGCTACAAATTAGAGTAAATATAAGCCTGTCATCGAAAGGGAATTTTCATTCATTAAAGATCTCGAAGGCGCGCGCGCTCTCTTGGAAGAACTCGGGGAATGGGAAAAGGCACTCGTAAATCTTGGATGTAGAGATTTGCTCTGGTTTGGTTGATAGGTTGATACATTCAAAGAATATGGTAGCAACTTGCTCTGGTAGATTTGCCTCGAAGGGCTGCGCATAAGCTTATTTTGATAACAGCAGTTGAATACTTTAAATGGAGTAACGAAGAAAATAGTACTTTACCAAAACAGCACCTGATGCGCATTTTTTTCCATTTCTTCCGATTTCATACCTGCAAGAGAAAAGAAATTTAAAAAATAATGATAAATTTGTCAAAAAGAGTTTTTGTTCAGATACAATTTTTCACTCTACCCGAAATGAATCACCCAAAGGTATCCTCGTAATTAATAGCCCTTATCAATGCTCAAGCAGTTTAAGATTGCACTCTCCAAAAGTGAATGTATTCCCGGCAAGTTTTCGTCTTCCCTACATCATTGCACATTATTGGAGCACATACATAAATGGATGAACCCTAAAGGAGACACCGCGTCAAAAGTGTATCGCCAGAAAACACATAAATAAACTAAATTGATTCCCCAAGGAGACGAAGCTACAGATCCATCAACCGACGAACGCACAACACGGAAACCCTTTCCTTTTAGCGCCAATTTCGTCACGTTTATCATCCGGGCAGTGGCGGCGCAGCACAGTGCCGATGGACGACAACGCGTTTGGGAAGTGAGGCGAAGAAAAATATCAATCTGACAACGTGGAAGCTTTTCTGAAATTGGGCTTTCCGAAAGTGCGTGAGCACAAGGAATGCACCAGTTTCCCAGGTGATGAAATTCCCTTTTACGGGGTTTTGAGGGTGGATCCGAATTTCAATCTTTTTGAACGAACAGTAAAGCGATTTCATTTTTTAAATAAAAAAAATGGATAAACAAAACAAATTCATCGGACTTGAAATAACAGACAAAAGATATTTGACATCGGACCAAAAATGTCAAACAACAGACATCAGTCATCAGACACAAGATATCAGATATCAAACATCAGACATCTATATCAGACATAAGGTATCAGACATCAGACATCAGACATCAGACATCAGACATCAGATATCAGACATCAGACATCAGACATCAGACATCAGACATCAGACATCAGACATCAGACATCAGACTTCAAACATCAGACATCAGACATCAGACATCAGACTTCAAACATCAGACATCAGACATCAGACATCAGACATCAGAAATCAGTGATCGGACATCGGACAACAGACATCAGATATCAGAATCAGACATCAGATAACAGACATCAGACATCAGACATAAGACATCAGACATCAGAAATCAGTGATCAGACATCAGACATCAGACATCCGACATCAGACATCAGATAACAGACAAAAGATATTTGTCTTCAGACATAAGGCATATTCCACGAAATTGCATTCAAAATTCACTATTATAATTTTTGTAATTTTTGTAATTTTTGTAATTTTTTTTAATTTTTTTTAATTTTTTAATTTTTTAATTTTTGTAATATTTTTAATTTTGTGATTTTTGTAATTTTTGAAATTGGTGAAATTTTTGTAATTATTGTAATTTTTGTAATTTTTGTAATTTTTGTAATTTTTGTAATTTTTGTAATTTTTGTAATTTTTGTAATTTTTGTAATTTTTGTAATTTTTGTAATTTTTGTAATTTTTGTAATTTTTGTAATTTTTGTAATTTTTGTAATTTTTGTAATTTTTGTAATTTTTGTAATTTTTGTAATTTTTGTAATTTTTGTAATTTTTGTAATTTTTGTAATTTTTGTAATTTTTGTAATTTTTGTAATTTTTGTAATTTTTGTAATTTTTGTAAGTTTTGTAATTTTTGTAATTTTTGTAATTTTTGTAATTTTTGTTATTTTTGTAATTTTTTTAATTTTTGTAATTTTTGTCATTTTTGTAATTTTTGTAATTTTTGTAATTTTTGTAATTTTTGTAATTTTTGTAATTTTTGTAATTTTTGTAATTTTTGTAATTTTTGTAATTTTTGTAATTTTTGTAATTTTTGTAATTTTTGTTATTTTTGTCATTTTTGTAATTTTTGTAATTTTTGTAATTTTTGTTATTTTTGTAATTTTTGTCATTTTTGTAATTTTGGTAATTTTTGTAATTTTTGTAATTTTTTGTAATTTTTGTAATTTTTTGTAATTTTTGTAATTTTTGTAATTTTTGTAATTTTTGTAATTTTTGTAATTTTTGTAATTTTTGTAATTTTTGTAATTTTTGTAATTTTTGTAATTTTTGTAATTTTTGTAATTTTTGTAATTTTTGTAATTTTTGTCATTTTTGTCATTTTTGTCATTTTTGTCATTTTTGTCATTTTTGTCATTTTTGTCATTTTTGTCATTTTTGTCATTTTTGTCATTTTTGTCATTTTTGTCATTTTTGTCATTTTTGTCATTTTTGTCATTTTTGTCATTTTTGTCATTTTTGTCATTTTTGTCATTTTTGTCATTTTTGTCATTTTTGTCATTTTTGTCATTTTTGTCATTTTTGTCATTTTTGTCATTTTTGTCATTTTTGTCATTTTTGTCATTTTTGTCATTTTTGTCATTTTTGTCATTTTTGTCGTTTTGTCATTTTTGTCATTTTTGTCATTTTTGTCATTTTTGTCATTTTTTGTCATTTTTTGTCATTTTTGTCATTTTTGTCATTTTTGTCATTTTTGTCATTTTTGTCATTTTTGTCATTTTTGTCATTTTTGTCATTTTTGTCATTTTTGTCATTTTTGTCATTTTTGTCATTTTTGTCATTTTTGTCATTTTTGTCATTTTTGTCATTTTTGTCATTTTTGTCATTTTTGTCATTTTTGTCATTTTTGTCATTTTTGTCATTTTTGTCATTTTTGTCATTTTTGTCATTTTTGTCATTTTTGTCATTTTTGTCATTTTTGTCATTTTTGTCATTTTTGTCATTTTTGTCATTTTTGTCATTTTTGTCATTTTTGTCATTTTTGTCATTTTTGTCATTTTTGTCATTTTTGTCATTTTTGTCATTTTTGTCATTTTTGTCATTTTTGTCATTTTTGTCATTTTTGTCATTTTTGTCATTTTTGTCATTTTTGTCATTTTTGTCATTTTTGTCATTTTTGTCATTTTTGTCATTTTTGTCATTTTTGTCATTTTTGTCATTTTTGTCATTTTTGTCATTTTTGTCATTTTTGTCATTTTTGTCATTTTTGTCATTTTTGTCATTTTTGTCATTTTTGTCATTTTTGTCATTTTTGTCATTTTTGTCATTTTTGTCATTTTTGTCATTTTTGTCATTTTTGTCATTTTTGTCATTTTTGTCATTTTTGTCATTTTTGTCATTTTTGTCATTTTTGTCATTTTTGTCATTTTTGTCATTTTTGTCATTTTTGTCATTTTTGTCATTTTTGTCATTTTTGTCATTTTTGTCATTTTTGTCATTTTTGTCATTTTTGTCATTTTTGTCATACAAAGATTCTCAAAAATTATTTTATGACCACCCTCATTGAAGAATGGTTTGCAAGGTTTTTTTTGCCAAAAAATAATTCAACCTGTTTTGGTGCTTGCTTTATTTGGTGTACTTTTTTCATTATGAACTCATTCTTTTCAATCGACGTTTTTATTTTCGAAAATTTAAAGCATTCCGAACATGAAAGGATGACGACGATTATATCGAGCTAGCCCATTGGATGAATGTTGCGTTTCGAGATTGAATGAATTGAATGGTTTTTCATGCACTATTCTTTAGGTCATTTCAAAGTCCAGTTGTGGTACAATCACATTCGGCAATAATAAACGCTGTTTGTTTCACATAGTTTCGAAATGTCCCTACCGTCATTCTTTAATGTATCTATGTTAATATCACATCATCATCATCATTATCATTTTATTGTTGTCGTTGTCCAGAGTACAAAGCAGCATTTTCAATTTGAATTCTGCTGCTAACATCCGAGAACACACATGATGGAATCCGCGAAACTTAAATAAGACCAGAGAAAAAAACCCTTTTCAATTCAAGGTGCCCATTCTTCCGTTCGAGATCATTACGGTTTGGTGGGAAACTCCCACTGAAATTTCAGCAATCGATGTAGGTACTTAGTATTTAGTTGGCAAGCCATTCAGGCCGTTCTTTAAATCTGGTTCAACTCTACGCACGCAACCTCGACGATTTGTGCTTCTTACATCTGCTCTAAAAGGGACGTCGGGCGGCGCGGCGTTGAGGTCATAACATATTCCTCTGCATGCCGTCTGCATTACATATGATTAGGAAATTTTTCTGTGGGAAATTGGTGTAGTTTTTTTTTTCGTTTTTGAATGAAGAAAATCTTATTTAATTCTTCTTTTCGGTTGACTGAAACAATGTGATAAGCTCAGACCAAGACTCAAGAAGCAGCGTTTTAGCAGTGTTGTGATGCTGATGAAGATTATGCTGATGCTAAACGATAATGGCTTGAGTAATGTTGAACCTTTTATTATCTTGGGGCGTTTCAGATGTGAGCTTCAGAACTTGAGACATTTCTGATCGTATACCACTTTATTTGAGCTGAATATGTTGTACACTAATAGTTGGATAAGTTGAGTTTGACAATTTGACTGGAGAAGGTGTATTAAAAAAATATTAAAACTCTGTCATAAAACACTGAAATCTTATTAAAAAATATTGCTTCAGGTAAATCTGCAAGCTGTCAGATTTAAATTTTGCATTGCCTGCATTGCCTTCCGGTTCGGCCCAATCTGGCCTTAAAAAACGTCAATTAAATCTTTTCTTAAAATACTCACTCCGTTTTCGATTTTTATGCACTTAAGAGAATTAACGAGTCCATAACGTAAGCCCCAAAACCTTCCGAAAACGGAAATCAATCAACCAGATTGCAACTCGATCAATCAAGCGAGCAATAAAAAAAAATCGAACGAGACGCAGCCCCAAGTCGAACGATTATGCCAATGATCGCGCGTTATTCCCACAATTCCTCAATGCAATGTTACCTCTGTGTACCACTTTTATGACGATTTCCCTCATAACCAAAATTGTCACATAATGTCCCGCTGCCGAACAAAAACTGCCACTGATTGACGACCATTGACGAGAAGCTGGGCCCGGAGAAGTTATGGGTACTAAAAAAAGTAGCAATATGGGTTTGTGATTTCCCAGGCGACGGACGATTGATGCAAAAATGAAGAGCGATTCGCAGAAGCAGCAGCAAAAAAAACTGCAGCTCACAAAAATTACCTTATGCGGATCGATCGGGCACAAACTTTATGTCACACGTTGCTCACGTTGATTCATGGATGGATCGATCTAGCGATCGATCGATTGAACGAGCCATTGCCATTGCGACGAAAACGAATCTTCTCTTGTTTCGACTTGTGCGACGGAATCTTGGCTGCTGTCACAAAGAAATCAAAAGTGAGTGAGCAACCGAGATCAGAGATGATTTATTTTCTCTAATGAGATCGCTTTGATTTATAACAAATAACCACTTTCAGTTGTATGAAGTAAAAGCATAAGGAAAACGATTACGAAACTTAAAATTTATAGATAATCTTCTTCCTACGATGCTATTCATTGAACTGCTCTGAAACCAGACGATTTTGGATTTTAATCTTAAAAAACACATGAGAAAAAAACACGAATATTTTTTTGGCTTTGTTTTTAAATCTCTCGAACTGGATTATCTGTGAAGTTAAAGACCAGTTCTCAACAAACCGATTTTGAATTATCCAGACAAACGATTTAAGCAATGAATAAAAGGTAGTAATAAATATTCGGACAAGTTTACGTTGTGTAATCCATATGAACTTTTGGATATTTAAAATACACATATCTTCCATCTACTCTTAAAACTTTTTTGGCGTAATTTGTATTACGGCCTTCAGATGAAATTTTTAAAATAACGCCAAAATTACGATAACCAAATTTGTGGAACAACCGATGCATCCCAGCAAACATGAAATTGTATCAGATATAATAACTTAAGTCGTTTACAATGGTGTTGCGAATCGCAATTCCAGCTGCCTTGTTAAAAGATCGTATAAAATGTCGTCTGAAGTCAGTTTAAATCGGATGTGATTGAATGTTCACCATGTTTGTAAATTTTGAAATGATTTTGCATCCAGATGGCTAAAAATCGGATGGGTATTGTGTAATATTGACCAACGGGAGAACTGGAAAATATTGTCGCTGTAGCGCCCAATTGGTGTAGTTTTTGTCGTTTTAGAAAGAAAGGAAATTTATGTATTTACATTGCCTTCACTTTGGTTGGCTCATGAATTTTCTAGAGCATTCAGTAGTTCCTCAGAATGCTGTAGAAAATTCCAACCAAAGTGGAGACAATGTACATACATAAATTTCCTTTCTTTTTACAACGAAAAATGTTCCCAACACATTTTTTGGCTCTTTTGTCCAAGTTTATGAGGCATTCTAAAACTTCATAGAACCTTTTATGTATATTTTTCTTAAATATTTCATTAAACGCCTAATGAATCATTTGCTTTTATTTAATTTACAATGCATCTCTTTAAAAATGTTTCATAATTATCAGTAAATGTTCTTTGAATAAGTGTTGAATTTACAAACTACCTAAATATTCTACCTAAAAGATTATTCTAGTGAGATTTCTGAGCCTTTTTTTTGTGTTATTTCCTTAAATTTTTGGTTAGTTTTTTTTTACTAAGCTTCTGTAAGTCTTTTGTCAATCTTCTGTCAATCTTCCGTTAAAATACTGTTGTCAATCTATGTAGATACTCTAGTTTTCGACAGGAGCTAGTTTTCGACAAAATTTTAATAAAAGACTTATCTCTCTGTTTGGTGGCTCAAGCTATCTATGTTCATATTTTTCTATTTTTGCTTTCCCATTTTAGTATACGTTGAATATAAAAATTCTTGTTAATAAGTTATTGAATAGTAGTAAATCAATTATTTAAAAGTAACATTCTAAATCACCTGTGAAACTCAATGCCATCGACCAAATAAGAATTATTTTGAATCACGAAAAAAAAACCCCTTCTATTTGATTAAAAGCAACATAAAAGGAATCAATAGATAAGGTTCTGAAATCAATCTTTTCGGTAATTTATTTTATATTTTTGTTAACATTTTGTTAAAATTTCAACTGTTTTTTGAGCTGTCGAAAACTAGCGCTTCAAATTCACCTAATAATCCATTTTTCGACACCCATCTTCTTCGGTGTGTTTATACTGTTTCCATGGTGTAAAAAACGCCGTGAAGTAGACAAGCAATTCCAATACGCAAATATTCATATTACTAAGCTAACAAAGGAGGTGGAAATATGCTTGTCGGAAACTAAAACTTTTTGTGTCGAAAACTAAAATTTAATGTCGAAAATTAGACCATCGAGAGGTTTTAGTAAATGGATAATGAAAACGTTGTTTTGAAACTGTTGATCAATAAAAAAAGGTAGAGGATGAAGAAAAAAGTCTGATTTATATAACCAATCATATTTGAAATGACAAACTTTAGTCAAATAGTCTATTTACATGGTTTTTCTGACAAATCAAGCAAAACCTGTCGAAATCTAGGTATTTTACCCTATAAATCTTGTATTAATGGATTGTCACTTTTTTGAGAGAATTCCTGAATGTTGACGTCATGACTCCTAATTTTTCTGTTTTTTTTTGTTTATCTCTAAATTTCTATCAATATTGAGCCGATCTTAACTCAGTCTTTAGTTTTCAATTTTTCGTAAAGTATGTGTTTGTTTCCAATTTCAGTACATTTGTAGAATTTTCAATTTTAATTGAGACTTCTTCAGCGGTGTGGCTATGAAAAAATTCTGATTTGGGTTCAGGACGAACTTGGAAAATTTGTAGGTTTTTTTTATTCAAAGAAATTGGATAAGCTCGAAGTTCCCATCGGGCTCAGTTGTCGTAGTTCTTTGGCTACCACCTTCAGAACTTTAGGATTCTGTAGTCGCGATTCCTAAATTATCAAAACTCATTCAAAATATTTCTGTTTTTCCAACATATGTTTTTCTATAACTTAGATCAAAAGCCTGTTAAAAAACCTTTTTTCAAAAATAATTTTTGAAATCACTTTTGAGTTAGTTTTCGATTTGATCTGGTTTTTACCTAAAAGTACCCTACTTTCTTGCCTCATGGTCGATGCAAGCCTAAAACATTCGGTTTCGACAACATTAGTTTTTAGCTATATTCGATAGAAGCACATGTGCCAAAATCAAACGGATTTTTGAAACAACATTACTTTATATATTCCGCATTTTTTGATGAAAAAAAAAACCGTTTGATTTTGGCAACATAAAGCTTTCGAGCGTGTTACTAATAACAAAAATTTGATTAATAGACTATGGAATAGCTCTTTTAGACCCCAGGATTGCAAAACCTTCGGAATAGAAAACTTGTTTTTTCATCCGTCTTTTTTTAAGTTTATATTCAAATAAAATATCAAAAACTAACTTCGATCACCTAATCACCACTAATTATTTTCAAATGAGGCATGATACAACAGGGGCGATGCAACCCTTATTTTATTTTTAGTTTAAAAGATTTCATATAATTATTTTATTGAAGTTCTCAATGGAAAAAATGGGTATTTTCATCTAATTTTCAAATCATCTCTACACGTTAAGATAAAGTTGCCAGGTTGCCCGTTTTAATCCGGGTTTTCCCGGATATTTAATACAAAATTTGGAAACAGTCCGGCCCGACTCGGTTTCCCGGGTTTCATTGAAAAATGCCCGGATTTATTCACTTTATTTGGTAAATCAAACAAAAAAAAACAACGAACGCGTCCGGAATAAAGCTTTTCAGCAAATTTTTTAAAAATGATCATGAAGGTTTTTTTTAAATTCGAAGACACAACAATCAAACAAAAAAAAACTATGTTTTTTCACTCTGTTGTGGTGTGAGCCTACTTGGTTGAATGATTAAACTGAATCAAAGCAATCGAAAGATTCCTTTTAATTCAAGCACGGTAAATGAAATGTTCATATAGGGGAGATGAGGGCATAATGGCCACTTTAAGGGAAACGCTTATTTAACCATAGAGAACAGCTGTAATATGTGAATTGCATCATTGTTTCGTGTTCAGACACTCAAATAGTCTGTGGCCTAATTGGATGAAACTTGAAGAAGTAGATGAAAACGTTTGAAAATGCATTTTAAAAATTTTTGCCGAGAGCTGAAAACCAGTCACTGTAGAGGCATAATGAGAAACCCCCCCGAGGCAGTATGAGCACCATTAATGAAGGCATAATGAGCGTTTTCTGCCGGGGAATCTAGCAGCGAATACGACTCGATGAAGTCAACTGAGTAATAGAGCTACAGCTTAACTTGTATCGTCTGACGATTTGGCCTATTGGTTAGATGTCGGAGATGTAATCAGTAGGCTCGAGCTCGATTCCTGGTCGAGGTGATTTTTTTTTCATGTATCATTCATGATCATGATTGCACTAAACGGTGAGGCATAATTTCATCAAACAAAGCAATAACAAAATAATCTAGGTCTGTTTGTAGAATTCAAAGAATTAACACATGCTCATACATTATGTTTCCGGTGTTTTGTTTGACTGATGATGCTTTGATGCTATTGGCCGTATGGTTTAACAATAAAAAAATCAATCATGAATGGTATAGGCAAAAAAAATCCCCTCGAACAGGAATCGAATTCGAGTCTACTGATTACCTCTCCGACACCGTATCAATAGGCCAAATTGACAGACAAAATGAGTCAAGCTGTAGTTCTATTATTCAGTTGATTTCATCGAGTTGAATTCGCTGCTAGATTCTCCAAAAGAAAATGCTCATTATGCCTTCATTGATAGTGCTCTGTTCGCCTCGAGTGAACAAATTAAAGTAAAAAAGCGTTTTAAAATTGATTAAAGTGAAAAATCAAAAATTTTATGATGTTTAAAATTGAGAAACAATGTGCAGATCATGTTGCAGTGCGTACATTTCAGATCAAGATGATTTAATGGTCATAAAAGCTTATTTGGTGGTGCTCAAAAATTATAATATTTTCGTCACTTGAGAACCTAGCTGGTTATTATTTAATATTTCTGTAAATATGAAAAAGATATTTCTTTTTTGGTGAAAAATTAATACTATAGGTAGTACGAAACAAGTCCTTATGAAAATTTGTTTAAGAAAATACGTACTTATGTAGAAAAAAGGAGTGCTCATTATGCCCTGGGTGCTCGTTATGCCCTTATCTCCCCTACCGGTATTTCGATAGCAACTTACTACCTTCTTCAGTGATCAATCGAAAACGCTCACTGAAGAAGCCCAAAAAATGTTCCGGATCGTCCCAATAAATTAAAGGTTCTTCAAAAGTGGACTGTAAACACTTTTGGAACGATCTGGGGAACATTTCAAACTAGCACAAAGTCCACTGGGGTGCAATAAAGGCTACCCAAATACTCCACAATTTCACTTGAGGTGATTATCTGTGATATTGATCACAACATGGTCTATTTCTTCCGTGCACCAATAATAACCGACCGGTTTTTGTGGGATTTAACTTTTATTCCCAAATCAACTTAAATCCGAGTACCCCCCCGTCGGTAAATTAAGGCCGATGTTACTTCTACGGAGGGTGCTGCGAACTGAAGAAGTTGCTATCGAAATACCGGTTTATGAACTTTTCATTTACCGTGGTTGAATTAAAAGGAATCTTCCGATTGCTTTGATTCAGTTTGTTTTTTCTTTAATTTCTGAGTTAGTTTACCCGAATATTCCCCTGATTTATGGTTGTAAATTTTGAAATTAAATGCCCGGCTTTTGTCAAGTTTTTATATAAAATTGCTTGGATTTGTCCGGCCTAGATACGTGCTGAAATTTTTTTGGCAAACTTTCAGATCTATTATTTCTGTATTTTTGTGTAATATTTATGATTTTTCAAAACGTCATATTATTGGATTTTTCTCCTGAGGAATATTGCACAAGTCATCAAAAGTAACATTTTTTTAAATGTAAAGGATTTGAGAACTGATTTTGATTTATTTGAGAGCGCAGAATCTGAATAAACAACTAATTTTTCATCAGCTCTAGAGCCTACTTGGTTGAATAATTTTAATGAATCAAAGCAATCGAAAGTTCAGATACCAACATTTCAATAGCAATTTACTACTTTCTGCAGTGTGCGTTTTCGATTGATAATCGAAAATGGCTAATTCTCAATTCTTCAGTGATCGATTTCGAATGATAATCGAAAACGCTCACCGAAAAAACGTTGACTCTAAACCAATTTATTTTGAGTACATGGAAAATCAGGTTACCGTATTTTCAAAGAGGGTTTCTTCACGCATACCCTTTGGCTCATATGGAAGACGATGAGAGATAAGAGACAATTAACCATAAAAATCAGCATTCAGTATTAAAACACCGATTCGCCGATATGAGCAAATTTTCTGCGATTCATGACTTGCATATGATACATTTCCTTAATGCCTAGCTTTGTCGCAAAATTTTCGTTGTAGCTCTCAATTTGTACAAATATGTTCTATTCAATCCTAAATTGAGTAGGCTCTGATTTTTTTTGACGTGGCACGTATTTTTTTCGAGCTCCGTTAAAATTTCATTTGAATGAAGTTTAAGAAGTTAGAACAAGGGTTTTTTCCATTTGTGTTTTTCTTAAATGTTTGTGAAACACAAATCCAGTTTATTGTGAAAAAGTGAAACAAAACATTCTTCTAGCGGGACAAAGAGAAGTCAAAGAAATAAGCCATCATGGTAGTGAATTTTCCCCCAGATCTCTAGCTGTTTTTTCAGCATAATCCACCGAAAGTTTGCCAAAAGGAGAATTTTTAAGAAAACTGTGTAAAATTCTAAAATATTTAAATTAATATTCCTCCTAGCGAATGCTCGTGATTGCGTTTTATTCTGATAAGTGAAATTTCCCCCAGACTTTTCACTGTTTCCTTGGGAAAGTCCGAAAATAGGCAAAAAAAAAATTACAGAAAATTCGCGAGTGTGCACTTCGTCAGATTTCATCGAATATGATAATGTGAAATGTTTTGGTGGAATGAACCATTGAAAGCATTATTGACGGTTTTCTTGCGCACACGCATACATATGTTCCATTCACTCCTTAATTCTAGATTGCAAATCTCTGACATAAATACGATTGATAGAATTGTTTATGGGCTTGTGATATAGCTCAGTTGGCAAGTCTGTTGCCTCCTGAGCCGATGTCCGCGAGTTCGAGCCCAAGAGTAAACATCGAACACAGTTGTACCGGATAGTTTTTCAATAACGATCCGCAAACTGCAACGTTGATAAAGTCGCGAATGCCATAAAGATGGTAAAACAACTAAAATCGAAACAAAAAAAGAGAATTGATTGTTCAAATAAAAAAAAAGGTCCAGTTATGTTAATCATACTAAATATTCAGAAAATAGATTCTGCATATTGGATAACTTAAGAAATAAATCCGATTATAGGTATCTAGTAGATACAAGAATGAAAATGTTTAGAGCCTTCTATTTGAATAAGAGTATCCATTTCCCGGGAATTTTTACGAATTTTTCATAATTTTTCATAATTTCCTATTTTTCAAAGAAGCAAAATTCGTTGCTAAATGAGCTTGTTTAAAGACTATTCCATCATTTTCTCATGAATTTGAATAATTATGCCGGTGATCCATATGTTCCACTTTCAAGTTGCTCCACACTTTGTTTAGAACAAAACGTTTTGCCTCACCTTGAAACATGTTCACTTGAAGATCAATGTGAAATCTTCATCTTGATCGTATGTCTGAACTTCGAAGATTGCAAACAAAAAAAAAAATCAAAAGAATGCTCCAGTTGTGGCAGCAACAACCGAAAAATTTCCCATCATTAGCTTAACAGGTATGTGATGAGATATATTTTTTTTCTTCTATTGCCAACTTCCATAGTTAGCTTCTGTGATGAGCCAACTTCGAACCCTCAACCACACATTCATGCAGGTGGGATTCCGATTTTCCAACTCCGTGTGATTAAAAAAAAACTTGGATATTTTTTCCGCGCTCAAATTCCGCCATAAGGGAGGAGAGACCCCGAAGTATTGTTTTGGGCCAAGCCCGCGCTCGCAGTTTATTACTATAATTAAAACCGTTTTGTAATGGTTTTGTAGACTCTCTTGGTCTTGGTCTAAGTTGATAGCACGATAGACTGACTGGAGCAGAGTGATGCATTGTGCTGATGAGCTTGTTTTTTTTCCGGGGCTAACGCAGACGCCTCAATGGCGAGAAGAGACGAGGGGAGGTCTGACTGAGATTAGATTTGCGCGCACGAGCACATGCCGTTTTGTCTGGCTGAGCTGCGCTGAGCCTGGCCGATTACGAAAGGTGTTGAATGGATTGTTTTGTTGGAATGATGAACGTTTGGGTAAGTATCTCTTTTTTTGCTGCTGATGTTATTATTTTTTTTTCGTTGTTTTTCACTACCGCATCAATGGGTGGTTGGAGGGCAAAAAGAGGGAAAAAAACCAAAGATTTGTGAAGATCAGACAGAGTCCAAGTCTGAGCCCAGGTCTGATTGAAGTTCAGGAGGTTTTCGTTTTGTTGGTTTTGTGTAAGCAGCAAAATGGGCGCTAATTGAAATCGCTAGTTATTAAACGCTGGCTGGCGCGTGAAATAGTTTGTATGTTTCTTTTCACACTTTACCGCATTGGGGCTTCATTGGGTAGCTTGATACGATCTATGATGGTGGCACGCGTTGTTTGTGCCGAAAAAATAAAAAAAAAAAACCCGAGGGAAAACTAAACGCTCCGATACGTTTGAGCCCCGGGAAAATGGGTGTGTAATTTCTTCATTGATGGAGCTAATTGTGATATGTTTGTCTTAATAAATGTGACTGGGTGCTTTTCGATAGTTAGAAACGGGAATTTTCAAAATTTACTAGTTAAAATCTTTCAGAAGTCAAAACTGCCAAGCTGCTAAATAATTGAAGTAAGCAAAATTGTCGAAATTGTCAAAATTGTCCAAATTGTCAAAGTTGTCAAAATTGTCAAAATTGTCAAAATTGTCAAAATGGTCAAAATTGTCAAAATGGTCAAAATTGTCAAAATTGTCAAAATTGTCAAAATTGTCAAATTTGTCAAAATTGTCAAAATTGTCAAAATTGTCAAAATTGTCAAAATTGTCAAAATTGTCAAAATTGTCAAAATTGTCAAAATTGTCAAAATTGTCAAAATTGTCAAAATTGTCAAAATTGTCGAAATTGTCTAAATTGTCAAAATTGTCACAATCGTCAAAATTATCAAAATTGTCAAATTTGTCAAAATTGTCATAATTGTAAAAATTGTCAAAATTGTCAAATTTGTCAAAATTGTCAAAACTGTCAAAATTGTCAAAATTATCAAAATTGTCAAAATTGTCAAAATTGTCAAAATTGTCAAAATTGTCAAAATTGTCAAAATTGTCAAAATTGTCAAAATTGTCAAAATTGTCAAAATTGTCAAAATTGTCAAAATTGTCAAAATTGTCAAAATTGTCAAAATTGTCAAAATTGTCAAAATTGTCAAAATTGTCAAAATTGTCAAAATTGTCAAAATTGTCAAAATTGTCAAAATTGTTAAAATTGTCAAAATTGTCAAAATTTTCAAAATTGTCAAAATTGTCAAAATTGTCGAAATTGTCAAAAATTGTCAAAATTGTCAAAATTGTCAAAATTGTCAAAATTGTCAAAATTGTCAAAATTGTCAAAATTGTCAAAATTGTCAAAATTGTCAAAATTGTCAAAATTGTCAAAATTGTCATAATTGTCTAAATTGTCAAAATTGTCAAAATTGTCAAAATTATAAAAATTGTCAAATTTGTCAAAATTGTCATAATTGTTAAAATTGTCAAAATTGTCAAAATTGTCAAAATTGTCAAAATTGTCAAAATTGTCAAAATTGTCAAAATTGTCAAAATTGTCAAAATTGTCAAAATTGTCAAAATTGTCAAAATTGTCAAAATTGTCAAAATTGTCAAAATTGTCAAAATTGTCAAAATTGTCAAAATTGTCAAAATTGTCAAAATTGTCAAAATTGTCAAAATTGTCAAAATTGTCAAAATTGTCAAAATTGTCAAAATTGTCAAAATTGTCAAAATTGTCAAAATTGTCAAAATTGTCAAAATTGTCAAAATTGTCAAAATTGTCAAAATTGTCAAAATTGTCAAAATTGTCAAAATTGTCAAAATTGTCAAAATTGTCAAAATTGTCAAAATTGTCAAAATTGTCAAAATTGTCAAAATTGTCAAAATTGTCAAAATTGTCAAGATTGTCAAAATTGTCAAAATTGTCAAAATTGTCAAAATTGTCAAAATTGTCAAAATTGTCAAAATTGTCAAAATTGTCAAAATTGCCAAAATTGTCAAAATTGTCAAAATTGTCAAGATTGTCAAAATTGTCAAAATTGTCAAAATTGTCAAAATTGTCAAAATTGTCAAAATTGTCAAAATTGTCAAAATTGTCAAAATTGTCAAAATTGTCAAAATTGTCAAAATTGTCAAAATTGTCAAAATTGTCAAAATTGTCAAAATTGTCAAAATTGTCAAAATTGTCAAAATTGTCAAAATTGTCAAAATTGTCAAAATTGTCAAAATTGTCAAAATTGTCAAAATTGTCAAAATTGTCAAAATAGTCAAAATTGTCAAAATTGTCAAAATTGTCAAAATTGTCAAAATTGTCAAAATTGTCAAAATTGTCAAAATTGTCAAAATTGTCAAAATTGTCAAAATTGTCAAAATTGTCAAAATTGTCAAAATTGTCAAAATTGTCAAAATTGTCAAAATTGTCAAAATTGTCAAAATTTTCAAAATTGTCAAAATTGTCAAAGATGTCAAAATTGTCAAAATTGTCAAAATTGTCAAAATTGTCAAAATTGTCAAAATTGTCAAAATTGTCAAAATTGTCAAAATTGTCAAAATTGTCAAAATTGTCAAAATTGTCAAAATTGTCAAAATTGCCAAAATTGTCAAAAATGTCAAGATTGTCAAATTGTCAAAATTGTCAAAATTGTCAAAATTGTCAAAATTGTCAAAATTGTCAAAATTGTCAAAATTGTCAAAATTGTCAAAATTGTCAAAATTGTCAAAATTGTCAAAATTGTCAAAATTGTCAAAATTGTCAAAATTGTCAAAATTGTCAAAATTGTCAAAATTGTCAAAATTGTCAAAATTGTCAAAATTGTCAAAATTGTCAAAATTGTCAAAATTGTCAAAATTGTCAAAATTGTCAAAATTGTCAAAATTGTCAAAATTGTCAAAATTGTCAAAATTGTCAAAATGGTCAAAATTGTCAAAATTGTCAAAATTGTCAAAATTGTCAAAATTGTCAAAATTGTCAAAATTGTCAAAATTGTCAAAATTGTCAAAATTGTCAAAATTGTCAAAATTGTCAAAATTGTCAAAATTGTCAAAATTGTCAAAATTGTCAAAATTGTCAAAATTGTCAAAATTGTCAAAATTGTCAAAATTGTCAAAATTGTCAAAATTGTCAAAATTGTCAAAATTGTCAAAATTGTCAAAATTGTCAAAATTGTCAAAATTGTCAAAATTGTCAAAATTGTCAAAATTGTCAAAATTGTCAAAATTGTCAAAATTGTCAAAATTGTCAAAATTGTCAAAATTGTCAAAATTGTCAAAATTGTCAAAATTGTCAAAATTGTCAAAATTGTCAAAATTGTCAAAATTGTCAAAATTGTCAAAATTGTCAAAATTGTCAAAATTGTCAAAATTGTCAAAATTGTCAAAATTGTCAAAATTGTCAAAATTGTCAAAATTGTCAAAATTGTCAAAATTGTCAAAATTGTCAAAATTGTCAAAATTGTCAAAATTGTCAAAATTGTCAAAATTGTCAAAATTGTCAAAATTGCCAAAATTGTCAAAATTGTCAAGATTGTCAAAATTGTAAAAAATGTCAAAATTGTCAAAATTGTCAAAATTGTCAAAATTGTCAAAATTGTCAAAATTGTCAAAATTGTCAAAATTGTCAAAATTGTCAAAATTGTCAAAATTGTCAAAATTGTCAAAATTGTCAAAATTGTCAAAATTGTCAAAATTGTCAAAATTGTCAAAATTGTCAAAATTGTCAAAATTGTCAAAATTGTCAAAATTGTCAAAATTGTCAAAATTGTCAAAATTGTCAAAATTGTCAAAATTGTCAAAATTGTCAAAATTGTCAAAATTGTCAAAATTGTCAAAATTGTCAAAATTGTCAAAATTGTCAAAATTGTCAAAATTGTCAAAATTGTCAAAATTGTCAAAATTGTCAAAATTGTCAAAATTGTCAAAATTGTCAAAATTGTCAAAATTGTCAAAATTGTCAAAATTGTCCAAATTGTCAAAATTGTCAAAATTGTCAAAATTGTCAAAATTGTCAAAATTGTCAAAATTGTCAAAATTGTCAAAATTGTCAAAATTGTCAAAATTGTCAAAATTGTCAAAATTGTCAAAATTGTCAAAATTGTCAAAATTGTCAAAATTGTCAAAATTGTCAAAATTGTCAAAATTGTCAAAATTGTCAAAATTGTCAAAATTGTCAAAATTGTCAAAATTGTCAAAATTGTCAAAATTGTCAAAATTGTCAAAATTGTCAAAATTGTCAAAATTGTCAAAAATTTCAAAAATGTCAAAATGTCAAAAATGTCAAAAATGTCAAAAATGTAAAAAATGTAAAAAATGTCAAAAATGTCAAAAATGTCAAAAATGTCAAAAATGTCAAAAATGTCAAAAATGTCAAAAATGTCAAAAATGTCAAAAATGTCAAAAATGTCAAAAATGTCAAAAATGTCAAAAATGTCAAAAATGTCAAAAATGTCAAAAATGTCAAAGATGTCAAAAATTTCAAAAATGTCAAAAATGTCAAAAATGTCAAAAATGTCAAAAATGTCAAAAATGTCAAAAATGTCAAAAATGTCAAAAATGTCAAAAATGTCAAAAATGTCAAAAATGTCAAAAATGTCAAAAATGTCAAAAATGTCAAAAATGTCAAAAATGTCAAAAATGTCAAAAATGTCAAAAATGTCAAAAATGTCAAAAATGTCAAAAATGTCAAAAATGTCAAAAATGTCAAAAATGTCAAAAATGTCAAAAATGTCAAAAATGTCAAAAATGTCAAAAATGTCAAAAATGTCAAAAATGTCAAAAATGTCAAAAATGTCAAAAATGTCAAAAATGTCAAAAATGTCAAAAATGTCAAAAATGTCAAAAATGTCAAAAATGTCAAAAATGACAAAAATGTCAAAAATGTGAAAAATGGCAAAAATGTTAAAACTGTCCAAAATGTCAAAAATGTCAAAAATTTAAAAAATGTCGAAATGTAAAAAAATGTCAAATTGTCAAAATTGTCAAAAATGACAAAAATGTAAAAAAATATTATACACTTCAAAATTGTTTAGCCTGAATGGACCAAATTGAATTGACGACAAGCTCAACGAGAATTGAAAAATAATGAGATGCATCTCGATGCACGCATTCCTGATTATGAATAACACCTTCCAGGGTCACAGTACTCAAAACTAGATCACGGAATACTGCCCCTAATAATAGGTACCTTACACCTAAAGCTTTTCATGGTGGCGGCTTTTCTTTTCCAAAGGATATTTCCTCCGGGCTTCTTCAGTTGAACGAAAAACAACATCTTTAACACAAAAAAGAAAAAAACCCTAAAGTTGTTTTTAAGCTGATAATTTCCCAGAAAATAAATGAGACATCCCCAAGTTATGCCATCAACGACTACAACCGAAACATATGTGCATAAAGTCAACAACCGAAGGAGATATAAATTGAATTAAATTAGTGTAATTCCAATTAGTCGGAATTGTGAAGAGACGTGTAATTTAATCGAAACACAGTAAAGGTAAAGGAATGGCGCAGCAAAAAAAAAAAAAAATGAATGATAATTTGGGTATTGTGAACCAGGGTCCATTCAAAAGACTAGCCAACGAACAAGCAAAAAAAAAAACATGATATGGGACCAGAGAAAAAAAACTCGCGACTCGAAGATGCGCCCGACCACACACACGCAACTTCTTTCGGTCGGAAGCAGCGATGATCGGGGAAAGACGAAGAAAAACCCGACCGATTCAATGGGTGAAATAAACTTCCCTCCCCTCCCCAACTCGCTCAGCGAAGACCAGCGTTCGGGGGAAGGAAACGGCAAATTCCCATCGTTCATCTTTTGTGTTTTATGTGCGGTGGGGTTGCTCCTCTGCCTGCCGATCGGTAGCTCTTCGTCGGGTCTTCGGTCGGGTGTTTACCTACATGAGAAACGCGCCACAAACAAACAGGTGGATCCACCTAATCGTTTTTCCGCTTCGAGAGTTTTCGTAAACATACTCGGCTGGGTGGGGGAGTTAACTTTTACGATGTGTGTTTCCTGCCGGTGCCCTATTGGTCGGGTGAGCAAATCGTCTTCATCGCTTCAACGTGGTGTTATTAAGGGGTAGTCCATCTTCCTCGGTCTTGCTCTTCATCATTTGTCATTTTGTCTCTTAAATTCAATAATAAATTCACCAAAGTTCGTAAATATTTTCAATTGGCCACCCCGAATCAAAAATATCAATATTTGCTTGAAAAGACTGCATTCATCGCATCGTCTCGTCCGTTGTAGTTAACATCCCAGCAGTAAGTATACCAGGTGGAACATTCGAGCTCGATTACCATAATTGGATAATTCTGTACGGGCATTCGTCTCAGCTCATTACGGATGGATCGCATCTTTTGAGCGTTATTGAATTCACCCCAAAAAATTAAGGCTTCACGCGGTTGATGCTGCGTGAGAGCAGCATCATGAGAGTATTTTTATACTTATGAAAGAAACCGCAGGTAGATACGTAAATATGCAGACGACACAGAAACAATTGATCGCTAATTTAGTTTCGTTTACTCTCTCAATGAACACTGGTCAACTGGAAATCCCTTTTTTACCAATTGTGTAACACTTCAGCTTATAAAAAAAAATTACAGTAGGAAAAAATGATGGCCAAAATACTTATACGTCAAATGTTTTATGAACAATATTTTCAGACAGTTGGATAAACATATTTCTTTTTATCTCAAGATTCCTTAAATGTGTAGGTATAATGGGTACCTGAATTTCAAATAGACATATTTTTGTCGATATACATATTGCGGAAATTGCACCTATTTAGACTCCTGTGCAAATAATTTCCACGCAGAAATATTTTCGCACTGACGCACACATAGACAACCCGTGTCAGTTTTTCAAATCAGCCGTTGCTCGCTTCTGACTTTCGAATTACATTTCCAAATGGCATAATTGTTATTGTTTTGGCGAAAATTATTATGAAATGCAAACCAAGGAGTTTAATAACGAAAATTGACCGATCAACAAATGAAAAGAAACGAACAGAAAACAGAATGCATTCTGTACATTCGGGTACAAGAATGTAAGTGGAACAAATAAACCATGCATTATTCGGGCGTTTTTCGAATTACTGAAAAATTAGCCAAAAAATTATGGATTTACTGACAACTTTTACTGACACACCAGTCGCAATTGTTTTTAATTCAATTTTATCCAAAGATGTAAAAAATATCGATATGTGTCATTGTCTATGTATAGGTCTGTGAGCAGATTTTACTGCGTGCAAATTATTTGCCCGGGGGTCTAAATAGGTGCAATCAGCGCAGTTTGTTGAAGACGGCAACGGTTCGTATGAAAGTTGAGTTTTTGGTAGAAATAATTTGAAGTAACTGAACTCTGATGTTGGTCCTTTTTTCATATAGTCCTTTTTCAACTTTTAGCACATGATAGTTTATTTAAAGAATGTGATGGTGTTAGTGAGTGCGGAATTGTTACCTGTCAAATCAGATTCTCTCAATAGTCTAAAAATTCATGCAATTGACAATAGCATTGAGAATTTGTCTTCTTTACAATTTGAACAAGGTGTGTGAACAGAGGAGGTGAAACGATATGTCAATTTTCCGATTCATCCATTTTGGCTTTGCAACTGCGGACTTCGTGGAGTTTGTTTACTTGTAGGTCCCTCAGTTCAAACATATTTACAGATGTTTACAAACAAACTCACTGAACCTCACCGCATTCTCCTCACATAATTACTGACAAAGTCAGAAAACCTTGTGTTCAAATCATCTTGGATTTGAATAAGCTATGCAAAAACAATGTCTTTGGCCTTATAAAACAGATTTAAATTGTGAATTTGGCGAAAATTGAAACTTCCGGGATCAGTGCCAGCCCAAATGTTTGAGTAAAGTTTTGCTGTACAATTGAAGAGGGTAAGTTGGTAAAAAAACATCACACATAGACAGAGGTGCAAATGAACGTTCAGCGCAAACGTCGTCGAGAAAAAGTCGCAAGCTGATTATTTCTTGAAAAGGTTAAGATCAGCTACGACGCCTAACTTGTGGTTGAAAAAAATGAACGCATCGCAACGACGCTGTGGCACGATTGGTTCAAATGACTGCATCTCTTAAGTTCATTCCGATGCTTTGCGAACAGTTCGCCTACTGATTTTAAGGCGACGTCAACCGAAGGATCCGTTCGTTTGAATTTATCGGGGATAAGTAACAAACGACCTTATCGAGATAGGGTCGTTTGAACATTCAATTGAATGTTCACTTTTGAACGTTCAATTGTATGTTCGTCTGATGCGTTCGGCAGCCTAAGGCAAGACGCCGAGCCGTGTTAGGATGGGATGGATTATCGATATGGTGCATTGCTTGCGTGTGGTGTTCGGACGTCGCTCGACGATTGAGGGTGTCGGGTGTCTTGTAGCGCGCGGATGACTAGGTAAAGAGAATGAGGCGCAGTTACAGTTTACTTTAAAAGTCCAATTTTACTGAATAAAATGCAAACCGCCCAACTACGGTTGGGCTTGTAAGAGATTGTTTATTCTTTTTCAATCCAATTTGCGGATATTGGCTGTTTGCTTTAGTTCTGAACCTTAAACTAAAGCAAACCATCATTATCCGCGAAATTTAATTTCAGGTTCAGTATGCATGAAAATCTGTTTTTAGATTTCAGATTCCCATTTCAGATTCCCATTTCAGATTCAGATTTCAGATTCAAATTTCAGATTCAGATTTCAGATTCAGATTTCAGATTCAGATTTCAGATTCAGATTTCAGATTTGAGATTCAGATTTCAGATTTGAGATTCAGATTTCAGATTCAGATTTCAGATTCAGATTTCCGATTTCAGATTCCAGATTCAGATTTCAGATTCAGATTTCAGATTCAGATTTCAGATTCAGATTTCAGATTCAGATTTCAGATTCAGATTCAGATTTCAGATTCAGGTTTCAGATTCAGATTTCAGATTCAGATTTCAGATTCAGATTTCAGATTCAGATTTCAGATTTCAGATTCAGATTTCAGATTCAGATTTCAGATTCAGATTTCAGATTCAGATTTCAGATTGAGATTTTACATTCATATTTCAGAATCATATTTTGATTTAGATTTCAAATTTCAGATCCTGATTCAGATATCGGATTCAGGTTTCATATTAAGTATTCAGTTTTAGAATTAAGGTTAAGATTTTGGGTTTAGATTTCAGATTCATATTTGAGGTCCTGCTTACTGAAAATTACTTTTTGTTTGGAGCCGAAGGGGTAAAAGTGCAGACCCCTTTGCCACCAACCCAAACGTCATTTCCTGTACGAAGTGTTCATTCCATCGGGACGGAATAAAAAGGAATTTAATTGGCATTTGAAAAGTAAATCATGTTTGAAATATACTACCAACAGTTAATCATTTCATTGCATTTACTGATAGTTCTTGTGAACAAAATATTATCATATTTTTCATTAATATTAATATTGTATTAATATTATTCTTAATCATATTGTGTACGCCACGAATTTGGGACTCAATATATTTAAGCTCAATGTGTATAAGTATGAGATGATTGGGTTAACGTTGAAGCGCTAGTCGTAAATGTACTGTTAAACATCAACTCATAATGAGCGGAAGGCCATTTCCAATCTGAAATCTGAATCTGAAATCTGAATCTGAAATCTGAATCTGAAATCTGAATCTGAAATCTGAATCTGAAATCTGAATCTGAAATCTGAATCTGAAATCTGAATCTGAAATCTGAATCTGAAATCTGAATCTGAAATCTGAATCTGAAATCTGAATCTGAAATCTGAATCTGAAATCTGAATCTGAAATCTGAATCTGAAATCTGAATCTGAAATCTGAATCTGAAATCTGAATCTGAAATCTGAATCTGAAATCTGAATCTGAAATCTGAATCTGAAATCTGAATCTGAAATCTGAATCTGAAATCTGAATCTGAAATCTGAATCTGAAATCTGAATCTGAAATCTGAATCTGAAATCTGAATCTGAAATCTGAATCTGAAATCTGAATCTGAAATCTGAATCTGACATCTGAATCTGACATCTGAATCTGAAATCTGAATCTGAAATCTGAATCTGAAATCTGAATCTGAAATCTGAATCTGAAATCTGAATCTGAAATCTGAATCTGAAATCTGAATCTGAATCTGAAATCTGAATCTCAAATCTGAAATCTGAATCTGAAATCTGAATCTGAAATCTGAATCTGAAATCTGAATCTGAAATCTGAATCTGAAATCTGAATCTGAAATCTGAATCTGAAATCTGAATCTGAAATCTGAATCTGAAATCTGAATCTGAAATCTGAATCTGAAATCTGAATCTGAAATGGGAATCTGAAATCTGAAAACAGATTTTCATGCATACTGAACCTGAAATTAAATTTCGCGGATAATGATGGTTTCCCGCATACTAAAAAACTATAGCTTGAACAGTCTATACCAAACATCAACAGTTCTAGAAATAGTGATGGTCTCTGTAAAAGTAGCTGTAATATTAAACTGTACTTCGACAACATTAAAAACGGAAAATGAACGTTCGTGTGGAAAAGTGATGGTATTTAGAAAGGTGAACGAATGGTATGCACGATTAACATCAAATTTTCTTGAATCGTCAAATTTATCCCGAACCGTTACCCATAGCGTTCATGTCTTCTGTCAAACCCACGTCAAAAATGGCCGAAATGCGAATCAAAGATGCCAGATGATTTTGCAAGAAATCAGTACATATTTATTAAATCTTTAATATTTTTTATATACTTTCACAACTGTTTAGAATAGATCTCCACTAAAAAAAAACGAAGTTTGTCTTGAAAACGCCTGCATGCAGCCAGATGTTTTGTACACAAAATTAGTTCAGATTGATGAAAACAGTTTTTTTTTTTATATTCTGATACGGCTCAAGAGTAGTTTCAATGACAATGATTGAACTTGGATGCTACATTACATCACACTTGAAGAGGTTCCGCACTTGATTTACAAAATGCTTTAATTAAACGCTTTAAGTGACATTATTCAAGATAATTATAATATGAAAGTTTCTTTGCAAATCCATGGACTCAATTAAAATTTGTTACATGCTTGTTAAGAAGCCTTATGCGGTACATTCCATGAAACATCAATTGCAGTAAATGCCATTCTCTACACAATCCACAAAATTCCACATTTTATAGAGTATATCATAAGTAAATAAAACAACGATTCAAAAGCAATCATATTGACAGCTAACATTCCAACTGTTGCTCTTGTTGAAAATATTAGGCTTTTTCTACTGTTAGGGGTAGAGCTTGAAGTTTCGATGGTGTAAAAACAACAATATTACTGTTTTCGCCAGCAATCGTTTTTTTAAGACGAATGCGAGAACTATATGGTTATTTTTTAATTAAGGCTAGAAAACATGCAATCAGGTGACATAAAATCATCGATTTTGTGTAATAGTTTTGCTAATGAATGAATGATGAATGAATTTATTATATTTTACTACGAAACAACATTTAATTTAGTTGACTAATAAATGTTTAACATTTTCTAAATTGTTTAAGTTCAGTGGTGCACTGGCATCCCTGGTCGTTCTTGTCCGGTTGTTTATTTCTTGCGCCGAAAATTTGCAAGCTCGTCGCGTTTTTTTTACAACTTTTCTTGGCGGTAATTTACTGAATTCGGTTTCGGGACTCCCGGTGTTGTGATGCCCACTGTCGGTCCGTTCCGAGAAGGCCTATTCAGTTGCGGCAGCATGGGGGAACTGTATTTTCTGCTTTACATAGTGCCACTGAAATTCGTGCCTTTTCAGGTAGGTGAAATTTTGTGTTTTGTTCTTCTATTGCTCAATTTAACAAAAAACTAAATGCATAATTTTATTTCTATTTCTAGCGCCTCCCACAAATAAGACAGTAGTACAGCAGCAACGTTATGTTGCGTGTGAACGGCGCCCTCGAAATTATTAGGTTATTTCCAGGGTCCTGGTCCGCCGGCTCAATCGTTCACCAGGCTTCCGGTGGCTTCCCTGCATGCCGTAGCGCTGGAGCTACGGAAAATTATGCTGGACAGTTACGCTTTTCACCGTTATGTAAGTACCTAATAAAATTTCAATGAAGATGAGTTGAAAGATTCAATTTATAAAATTATTCAAATCCGAAAATCCCCAAAACATTTTCATCTATGTGTGGGTAAGGGTAGAAAAAAGCTTTGAGGTTATCGTCTCTTAGCAGTTTTACGGTACAATCTTATAGTTTTTTTCAATGTTTATGTTATATGAGGCCATCAAAAAAACAGTAATCTTAGTTCAAACGGTTCGTACACCGATTTCCGTAACAGTTCGATTAACGGTTTGGTGAATCGTTTAAAATATGCCCACACATGTTCATTCTAGAATAAGGTTGCCAGAATTTTTTCCACTCCCATCCGGGCCTAGCAATTCCGGGCATTTTTTCAAAAAAACCTGGCAAAATCCGTGCATGGATTTCAATTTTTCAAATCCAAAAACCGGGCAATAACCGGGCAAAATTTAGGTGTTATTATATATAAAAGCAATGAAAAAATGCAAAAAAAAAATGAAATTAATATTTTATTAATGTAATTGCAGACTTCCAAAAACTTTTTGGAACACTTAAATATTTAAAGGTTTATAAAAGTAAATCAGCGAAATTATTTGAAACAACCGTTGAAAATGTCCATACCGTTAATCGATTTTGCTGAAACTTACTCAAAAACTTTGATTTTTTTTGGTTTCTTTGTGAAAATTGTGAAAAAGTCCGGGCAATATCCGGACGTTTTTCACGATATCCGGGCAACCGGGCCGGACCGGACTTTCTCGAAATTTCGCATCAAATATCCGGGCAAACCCGGATAAAACCGGGCAATCTGGCAAGCTTATTCTAGAAACAGTTCAATGCGCTGAAAACGTTATTCATAAGCGTTTTATAAACCATACCCGAACTGTTCCTAGAACAGTGTCTCCATATATAGGTTTTAATAGTTTTAAACAGTAACATAACTTAACGCCATATTCAACAGACCGTCGTTTTGGAATTCAAGATAAGTGCAATGTTTTTTATTGTTTCAGATATCATTTTCTAAACGTTTTTTTACACTGTCTCTAATCGTTTTATAACTTCTACAGGAACCGTTATGTAACAATATTTTCGTATTCGGGTTGCTTTAGTTTAAGGTTCAGAACTAAAGCAAACAGCCAATATCCGCAAATTGGATTGAAAAAGAATAAACAATCTCTTACAAGCCCAACCGTAGTTGGGCGATTTGCATTTTATTCAGTAAAATTGGACTTTTAAAGTAAACTGTAACTGCGCCTCATTCTCTTTACCTAGTCATCCGCGCGCTACAAGACACCCGACACCCTCAATCGTCGAGCGACGTCCGAACACCACACGCAAGCAATGCACCATATCGATAATCCATCCCATCCTAACACGGCTCGGCGTCTTGCCTTAGGCTGCCGAACGCATCAGACGAACATACAATTGAACGTTCAAAAGTGAACATTCAATTGAATGTTCAAACGACCCTATCTCGAATCGACATGACATGTGACATAGAATAAATATTGATATACTTAGTTTTTAATTGCAGTTTTTATCAGCTTCTCATTATCTTCATTTTCATTGTCAATAGTTGATCACCAACTGGCAACTGGCTGGCAATGATCTTTCAAAAGTAACATGAAACTATTTAACAATTTCTAAAACATCGTCCTTGCTGTGGTTTGTTGTTTTATGGTTCAAGTCTACAGGTTGAACATTGGCGTTAAAATTAATAGTTTTTATTCCTTCAACTTTTGCTTCCAGATGGTTTGAATCTAACAAATGAATGTTACAGATTGAGAGCAGGTAGAAATACTTTTTCCATAAGTCTCGTTTAAGTCAATTTATTCACAATCCAAAACGTGAAACACCTTGTTCTTGTTTTGCATAGATTTTTTGCAAAATTGTCGATAACTTTTGTTTCTTAAAAAAAAATAACACTCAAAATAAAATCCAAGTTCAAAGTATAAGAATTGATTCTTTGGTAAAAAGATTTAGTTTTCGTTTTTTTTTTTAATTTAAGGGTATGTCCAGGGAAAACATTGTTATGTTTTGTCAAGTTTCCTGTAAAAATTAATTTTTCCTTATTATTTGAGCCAGAATTCATGAATCAACAACCCGGCAAAAGCGTTTCAATTGCATGAATTCTTCGTTTCAGAACAGAACCTTCATAAAAGAAGCAGTAGTTAAATCTTTCATTATATCAAGTCAAATGTTACTGTTCATTTCTGATTCGAACCTTAAAAATTTCTTGATAGATTTTTGATGAAAAAAAAATGTAAAAATTAATATATTCGCGAAAAAAAAACTTAGGACGTTTTAAATCATAGGTTTTCTAATGTAATCTTGCCTTTGTTTTTGTACGAAATTTGATATTCTTCTCTATAACCACAATTTGTATTCACCACCGTGTTGGAAAACAGCTATCATCACCTTTTTGTTGGATAGTTGGATCCGAAAGTGAAAACCAGTTGGCGCACATGAAAGTCAGCTTTGCTGCAAATTGCCAATCACATTTAGGAAGTGGCTTATCTGTTTATAACAAAGGGAGGTCACACTTAATTTGAAAAAAAAAATACATTAGAAAAGTTAGGACAATAAAAGTAGCCCAATAGGGTGCCTAGTTTCCAAGTCAAAGACTGGTGACCTGAAAAGCTGATCTGCTCGATTTTATAATTACTTTTCATAGAAGGTAGATCCAAAAAACTGGAAATGGTGAAATTCTCGAAAAAACTTCTAATCTTTAGATAGGAACTAAGCTCTTCAGAACTTGTTAGAATATGACGACTCCTCTCGGAAAACAAGCTTGATCCAATGATCCATAATTTATGCTAAGTGCACAATGCGCATGTCGCCTTTATCTGTTTTATTTTTTGGAAAAAAACCATACGCCTCATTAAAAAACATAAAAATTATAAAACATTACATAAAAGCATAAAAGTTCGGAAAAATAAAGGCTAAGTATAATTGTTTTTTTTTTAAATTTACCACTGTGTGCAGATTTAAAAATATCTATGCAGAAAACCGTATGAATCTACCATAATTACCTTTATCAGGGGTAAACCTGAAGTACCCAACACTGTACTCTTAATTGATGAAAACCTTTAATCATGAGCCAGATTTCGCATTTTTCTTCGAACATGGCTCATAAGCTTCTGCACAGTTGCATTTCCCATCAATTTCACCACTTTTGGCCAATCTTTTTTTATATTTTTCGATGTCATTAGCTGGTTTCATGCATTTTCGTAACTTTGCTTTGGTTGAAGCCAAAAATTCTCGATTCGGACGACGTTTTGGTTTTTGTACCACCCTAGTGTGTCTTTGGCGTGATGACATGATGCCAATTCGGGTAATCTTGATGTGATTGCACTCACAGTTCATAACTTGTGCACGATACTTTTTTTTCTTCTCCGGAGTAAGACGACACATTTTGAAATGTAATAACAAACTATTACGACAAGAAGAGAGACTCGTTTTTATGTACATATGAACAAAACCTTTGTGTACGAAAATTCGCAACAAAAAAAATCCGTGAATCCGACCGATATACGAGGATCAGCAGTGATTGACAGATTTTGTCGTACTATGTATAAAATAATTCGAAATTAAGTTTTTTTTTAACATGAAATACGATTTATATTATCATAACAACCAGGTGTTAGATCTTAGCAAAAAGTACATTTTTCTATCAAACAAGATTGCTGAAATGAGAGATTATCTTTTAAAATGAAAAAATATAAAATGTTGGAAGAGTGGTACCTAGAGTCGATTAGTTCAGTGATACAAAAGTACTAAGGTATCTGCTGGTAATAAAAGTTCTTCCCAGAGTGTTTACATTGAGCGCGACGGCGAAACATTTCTACCCGAAATCCAGGCCGATGCTGTATCCAATGTCGTACCTGTCGATGAATATAAAAATTCACAGAAAATTTCCGATAGAAATTAGGAAGCCTCCGAAAACTGTAAGATACTGTTGTTATACACCTAACTATGTATATACTTTAATTACAGTCTTATTTTTTAAGTTCGCAGCACAAGACTATTTGTTTCGATCACCGTTTGATTATATTTTAGGATTTTTTGTTGATATTGTTCGGTGAAATAAATGACTATATGCTTTGTTCTTTTACGTTTCGATTTACTATCTGAAGATGATTGAAAAATAATAGTAAATCGAAACGTAAAAGAACAAAGCATATAGTCATTTATTTTACTGAACAATATAAAAAAATCCTAAAAAACAAGACTAGTTGATAAAATTCGAAACTGGTTTACTGAATTCCATGTTACCCACGTTGCTTTGAACTCTTTTGTAGGAATTCTGAACTCTGACTTACACCTAAATCTTCCGAGCGATGCCCGCACCATTTTGAGGACGCCCAGAAATCTGAGCATAATCAGTATGGGGAATTGTGGAATGTATTGGCATTAAGGTGTTGAGAGCTGCATGCGCAAAGCATTGGCTTCAATTAATAAGTCCGTATTTGCTGGCAATCGTAAAAGAATTCAAATAAGTTCAATAAAATCGTTTATGATAACGGAACATCGATGATCGGAATCGTATTTAAGGAGGCTTCAAAATGTTGTCTATTTTAAGATCATCTGTGACGTGTTCTGCTTTTGGTTCAATGCCTTTTAAGCAAATCCCCTTGAATTTATATATTCCAGATAGCATCGAGGAACCGTCATGAGCTGCAGATCTTTTCGTCAGGGGATCAAGTGCAGGTACTACAATAACTTCATGAACGTTGAAAAAACTCAGCAATCAGGCAAATAAAAAAATTGTACGATAAAAACTTGAATTTGACAGAAAAAACGGATTTCTTTGAAATAATCTTATTTTTATTCAACTGACGGAAAATGAGAGCCCTGCACTTAAATCGCAGAAAACGACCAAAAAAGCCGTCAAACTTTCCATATAGTTACGAAAAATGTCGTATGTAAAGATATTCCCAATAGCACATAGAGCGAAGACCTACATGATTACAACCTCAATCATCTCTATGATGATATAAATTGTCATAGTATATTCCAAAAAGAATCAGGGTAGCTGTAAATGATTCGCATAACAAATCGTGCAAATCGTAATTCAATACAATTCAAATCAAGAATATGTGTGCTAACGTACTTATATGGCCTCCAGTATGATATGTATAAACTGGTTTTGCTGCATTATATACGATATACTAGCAGACCCGGTAAACTTCGTCTTACCATGTTCAACTTGGCGTCCATTTTCTATTTTTCCTAGTTTTCTTTACATATCCCTTCTTTCCCTTTACTCGAATCGTCCCGCTCAATTCTATCAAAATTAATCCAAAGAATTTAAACTCAACGGGTCTTTAAAAATCCAATTTTTGTAACTTGTTCAATAAATAACTGTATGTTTAAAATATGTATGTTTCATTTGATGTATTCCATTCAGTAGATTTATTCCGTTTTGTCATATTGTTTTTAATATCGGGACAATTTTTGGAGTATTTTGCCTAACGCAGCGCTTTCAGCTCCCAATTAGCTTTGGATGGTGTATTTTTTTAGAGCTGAAGAATTAAAAAACATAAGAAAAGATTTTTTACAAACCATTTTCAAACAGCTTTTTATTCACCATCCTCATGCTTCGAAGCAGTTTGAATTAAAATGCATATTTTCACCAAAATCATTTCCAAAAAGATTCGCCTGATTCTTAAGTTATAGACTTTACACATTTCAACTTAAAGTGTTCCCAAACAGCACTTGTCATGGCATTAAATGGCGATTTTGTGTATTGCAAATTCCTTTTTTTTAATTCAAGCAAAAAATGCAAATTAATTCTTTTGAACTTTAACCCAATGAATCAAAGAAACGATTGGTTTTTAAAAGAGGAAAACATATGTTTAGATATATTCACCCATTATTTTAAAGATTTTAATTGAAGCAGTTCTGAATTCAAAATTTCCTGAACATTGTTGGTGGTGATCTGCGATTTCATTAAGGATTATGTTATATTTTTAAGATTTAATAACATTTAATTGAAAAGCTGATTTTTTTTTAAATTTAATAGATCAAAAAGCAATAATCTGTTCAGGCTTCGATGGTCTTATGAGTTCATTTTGTTTCCTGGAAATTATCATATAAACAAAACCTTAATAAAAATTATGTGTCTTTTTTACTGTAAATCTTAATTTTCAAAAATGAAACACCGGTCAAATCCTAATCACCACAGTTCAACTTTCTTTCTCTGAAAAAAGTAATATTTTCAAAACAAATATTAGTTATGTTGACAAAAAGAAATATCGAAGTATACATTTGTCCCATTTATTGGGGCAAGTGAAAACACATAGGTCTTTTTCAGAGGCGTCAGTGAAAAGACTTTAAAATGAATTTAATACTTGTTCTTGTTTGTCTGTTTTATAAACTTTCTTTACTATATCCTAAGTTTTTCTCCGGAATAAATTAATGCTAGGTACTTCAATTTAACTGAATGCTGTTCAACCAAAAGACCTTGATTTACAAAAACCTTTAAAATAATTTTGAATATCCGCTTCAGATTCAACACTCGGGATATCCTTTCTGGCCATTTTGGAGATAAAATTCTTGAATTGTAGATGTTTTATAACTAAATGGCGCGTTTTCACTTATTCCACCTAAGAAATTACAGGAACTAATATTATTTTTAACACTTTCAGGTCATATTAAAAGTTCATCATAAAAATCTGCTGCCCCTGGAATATCAATCACAAAAAAACTGTTCAACAAAAAGGTGAACCAAAAGTCTCTTCTATATAGCCAAAACATGTAAAAGAAAAACACACATTTCATGTTAAGTTTGTACTTGAATTGTGTGTAAACAAACAGTAAACGTGTAAGCAGTTTTTTGGTGAATGATTTTAAAAAAAGAGTTAAGTTTATTTGATCAAATTTTTTTTTGGGTCCAACAAATTTTAGATGAAGAAATAATGTATACATTTTTTGTAAAAGTTGATAGTTTGCACTTGCTCCAGTCTACTTTCTTAATTAAAAATTCTACCAAAAAATGCATATCCTCACTTTTTGTTATTAAAAAGTCGATTATTTTATTGATAACTCCAATTTACGTTTGCAAAAAATCAAAATGTTTATTCGGTCTTTTAAAACTTCAATCCTATCTAATCTATTTCAAAGAACAGACTCTTGTTGAGAGGAAGAATGATCAAGTTGGTTAAAGTCCTCTATAATTAAACTAAATAGAATAGAATAGACTCTTGTTCAGTTTATGTGTCTAGCGTTCTAGGCGTATTGGATTATACGAAATTGAATGTAAAGCTTCCCAATTTCTTATTTTCAAACGTCCACAAAGTGTCATAACATTATTTCATATTTATCTTTACCAAATTCATATTTATTGGACAACAATGTACTACTTAAATTAACACAAATTAAAAATGGTTTTAATATTTGAAATCGTTTATATGATTGTAATTCGATCGATAGAACATCAATCCGTGTCACATCTAGGCGTAATTTATTACCATGTGCTGTGTACAAATAAGCAAGAAAAAAAAACACATCTAGGTTGCATATCGCCCCCACGTGCAAAAGAAATATAGGTACTTGGTTGAGAAATAGGCGCCTAATTTTTAAATTTTTCCAGCGATCAATGAACAGTATGCTTTGGTTACTATTATCTTGCAAAGACGTTTGCTAGCGACGCCTCGCCTATGGAGACGAAAAACAAACCCCTCGAAGAAAAGAAAATCTTTAAAAATGGATGCCTGACTTTTCAATTTCAGATTTTGGCGAAACAAATATTATATGTTTTATTCGATCAGCAAAATGTCAACCTGAGTCACATCTAGGCGTCATTCATAACCATGTGCTGTACAAATGAGCTCGGAATTAAGAACAAAAAAAAATCACATCAAGGGTTCATATCGCCACCACTTGCATTGAAAATATGCTTGGTTGAGAAATACGCGCCAAAATATTCTCACTGATCAGTATGCTATGCCATGGTTACTATCCTCTAACGACGCGACGCCTCGACCTTAGAGACGAAAAACAAACCACCCAAAGGAAAAAAAAAGTCTCGAAAAAATGGAAGCCATGACTTTTATTTCATTCAAATAACTACAAATTCAATTATTACGGACAATTGATGCGACTTTGTGTTGTTTTTATTCGATATAAACCGATTCGCATGGCTACAGAATATTCTAAAAATAATTTCATTCGAATCGTTTGGGTCATTTCGGAGGAGTAGTACTACAAACACCGTTACAAGAGAATTTTATATAATAGATTTACACGTATATTTGCTCGTATATTTGTGTTGCAAATTCGAAATACTCACCAAATGGTTGTTTGGGTCTATAGTTCTATAGTTCGGTCTGGATAAATGAAAGCGCCAAGGAAATCTATTATGATGCCAATGTCTAGAAAGCTATATTTTTCTGAAATATCACACTATTACAACGAGAATGTCAAATCAGGTAACATTTTACACTTCAAACGGTGCTTTTAAGAGATCGCATGGATAGTCATCAAGATATTCAACCTTGGCATAAGATGTGGTGATCGTGCCCAGCTTTTAAACTTCAATTGCTGCCCTCAAGTAAAGGGTGATACGGTCTAAATTTGGTCAATATCAACTTGACGTATTTCTTTCAATTTTACATTTAAAAAACTTGAACACTCCTCATTTTGAAGGTGTGTGTGTAGAATGTTGCTCCAATTTTGATTTAGGAATTCACTCTTCAGTTGTAAAAATGCCGTCCAAGGAAGAAGAGCAGCGTATCAAAATTTTGCTCGCGTAATCGAAAACCGGAAGCCGCTGAGACGACAAAGAGAGTTGCTGGTAGTTTCAAGCGATACCCTTACTTCTCTCTCCGAGATGCCGCAAATAAGCTGGGTGTATCGTCTACAACCGTGCATCGAGCCAAAAAACGAGCCGGACTATCGACTTACAAGAAGGTAGTGACTCCAAATCGCGATGATAAACAAATTACGACGGCCAAAGCGCGATCAGTGATGTCATCTTTCCAGATTTTGTTTGGATCTTCCAGACTTTTTGGACTTTTGCCAGACATTTTTCAGGTTTCCAGACTTCCAGACTTTTGACAATTCTCCCAGACAATTCCAGAGTTTTGGGTTTGGACGTCATGGTGAAATACGGCAGGAAATGATTAGAATTTATGAATTATGAATTCATATGTGTTAAAAACCTTTTAATATTGGCAAATGCTTTGAAGATGTATGTTAAATTGAGACTAAGACATAACTGACTGATATGGTGACAGAAAAATAGTATTGCAACATTGAGTTCTGGGGACCAACAAAATTAAGGTCGCCACCTTAAAAGCTAAGGTGTCCAGGTTTTCTCACATTTACAGACATTTTTTAAAAATCTTCAAGACTTTTCTGAAAAAATAGTTGACAACCCTGAGCGCAATCCCGGAGGCTGTACACGACGATGCTGACGAAGTTTGACTGCGTGATAATGGACGACGAAACCTACGTCAAAGCCGACTACAAGCAGCTTCCGGGACAGGAGTTTTATACGACAAAAGGAAGGGGAAAGGTAGCAGATATTTTCAAGCACATGAAACTGTCAAAGTTCGTGAAGGCAAGCCATCTATACCTGTGGCTTGAAAAGCAGCATTTTCATTGCTTCCGGGACTGTCAACCAAGAAATTTACGTGAAAGAGTGTTTGAATAAACGTCTGCTGCCTTTCCTGAAGAAACACGGTTGTTCCGTACTGTTTGGCCGGATTTGGCATCTTGCCATTGCGGTAAAAAGGCCATGGAGTGGTACGCCGCCAACAACGTGCAGGTGGTGCCCAAGGACAAGAACCCTCCCAACACGCTAGAGCTCCGCCCAATTGAGAAATACTGGGCTATTGTCAAGAGGAACCTAAAGAAGGACGAGCAGCGGTTCAAGGCAAACTGGCTTTCTGCGGCGACGAAGGTGGACAATGTGGCTGTACAAAATTTGATGGCAGGGGTTAAACGTAAGGCCCGGCAATTCGGATAAGGAAAAGCGGAAGCCTAACTGAAGATTTTTCCTGAATTATATACTGATTAAACTTGAAAAAAAAATTTAATTTGATTTTTTAAATAAACGATTTCACCGATTTACACGCGTTTTACCTTGACCAAATTTTGACCGTGTCACCCTTTACTTTCAAGTATCACTGTTTGTTTGAATTCATTGTTTGAAATTTAGCACTTGAAGCAAGTTTGTAGGAAATAGCGTCAAAATTTTTAAATATTTTTTTCATTATGCAACCTGAGAAATGTATTACGAAACTTTAACAGCGATTTTCTTGAAACATTCGTGGCTCAGACGGTCTGTTCTGACTGAACTGACTTTAGCTTTGTTTTTTTTTTCTCAGTTCTCTTTGTGTGTGTTTGGAGACATCTGGAGGCCCAGCAAAAACGAAAATTTATTTCAAAAAGGTCTTTCGAATTTCCACACAAGTTCCGTGGGCTGGCTTGTACGTCCGTTCTCTTTGGTAAAACATCATATGATGATGAAAACTTTTTCGAAAGTGCTTATTCTGGGTGAAAGATCTCACAAAAATTTATCTTATTTTTGACAGTGAAATTATTTTTTCGGCTATAGAATCCCGATTTGTCAAAGAATTCTCAATTTAGTCCTTCAAATATTTTCTCATTAACCCAATGTGCCGCATCATCCGAACTGTTATGATGATTTTATTCCGCTGGACTACCCCGAATCGAAAAACATAAACATACAGCAGCAGTCCGGGAGATGCAGATAAGTGCAACCGTGAAATGGTTATGGTTGTTGTGAGACCACCCAGTGGGAATGACATCCTCCCGGTAGTCAGCCCATGTGGTTTGTCGCGCTTCTTTACGGGATCTTCGGGACCAACCAGACCAATTTAGCTGGCATGGTATAGGTAGTTGCATGTTTCTTGTGCTTCTGGTAAAATTTGCAACATCTTTCGCCACTTTGCTGATATGCAAGTTGATTTTGAGGCTGAGTAACTGAATTATGAGCTTCTGCACTCGGCGTGATTCGTGAAGATATTGCTACAGTTAGGCTCGTTGTTTTGTTTTTTTGTTGATATCTGGGAAGCTGTTTCAACTTCTGGACCGACTTATTTTTTCGAGTTAAAGTTGACCCACTATTCTCATTAACAAGCCATCATCATAACATAAGTTTTGGACCAAATGTAGGTGAAGGTAAAAACAAACATTGAACTCATTCCCTACACGAGGGCCTATTTGAAGATAATTGACGGTTCTAATGATTCTTAAGGGGTAAATGCCATCAGATTAATTCACCATCGAAATTTCGTTCATTAGGTCATTATAATTGATGACTCTAAGGTCAATGAAGCTTAGAATGTTTATTAGGAGTCGTACTTTCAAAAGTAATGTAGCCATTTACTGTAAATGAGAAATTTTTTCCAACAAGAAGACCATCCAAATTTTGATAAGCAAAAATTGACAACCAACAATGGAACAAAACTTGAGAAATAAAAATCAAAACCCCTCCAATGATGGATGATGGGATGATAGATTTGGACACAGAGATTTGATTTCACTGGTAAGGTTTTCTTTCTTCTGTGTTGCTGTTATTGATTATTTATTATTTTGCCTTAGTACGCTTCAAAACTTTGATGCCTGTTCGATGCGGAGGCGATCCAGTTTCTGGCTTGTCCGGCGGTATTTCTAAACCCGAAACCTCTCTAGTTGACCAAGTAGAAACAGATCGAGGCAAAACAAGACAAATGAGACCGACTAAAAAAAAATCACCCAAATCGAAGGTCGATTGATTATTACTTTATTAGAGGGTTTGAGGGAAGGGGATTTTAAAAAAAAAAAGATGGATCGAAAAGACAAAGCAGATTTGTCCAGCGCTAAGATGACAGTGATGTGTCCGGGGTCCGAGATTTGATATGTTGTGTTCGCCCGATTTTTGAAAGCTGTTTGGAAGATTTAATTAATAAGAGTTCATGTTTGTGGTCACATCTCGAATGGGAAAAGATGGTTTCTGTGAGCGGAAGATTTGTGGATCCCAGTGGGGAGGGCAAGCATCTCCTCGAATGACGGCTGCTCATCTATTGGCTCTTGACATCATACATCGACGATGTTCGGCCGAATGTGAGAACGAAACTGTTGCGGGAAACGTCTTTCGTCTCTAATGTGATTAGTGAACCAAATACTAACTAGTTGCGGTGTTGGATTTATGAGGAAACCATAGTTGGGGACCAGTTTTAAGCCGGACAACGTCTTCGTGGGACCATCCGTTTGGTCTGATTTGGATGGATCACCAAAACGGGATTAGTTCGACCGAATTCGAAAGAGCACAGAAATTTGAATTTTTGATTAACTTCCCAAGTTTCACCAAATTGAATCAGTTCAACATCTAAAACTGACTCCACAATAAAGAGTTCGTTTTGGGGTTTGTTTGAAATGTTTTCCCCCTTAAAAGTTTTCAAATACGCAAGTGATATCAATTACCTTTTTTTTCAACTGATGACTAGTCTAGCGTTGCCTTCTAAGTTTGTGGTTTGTTAGCTCTGGTTTGCTACCTCTCGGGTCTCGGTTCAAGGAATCGGACGACAACGACGATGCTGATGATTTCTGATGTGGAAGATGTTCCCTTGCTGCGTTTGTCTGGACTGGATTCGGGATTTCGATGGCTTCTTTACAGTGCAATGAGTGAGCTTAGGGTTTCGATGTTCTTTTGCCAAAAATTTGCTGAAGATTTTACGGTGACATTGGTGGATTCTGAAAAATGAAAAAAAAAGGAATGAATTATTTGATTTTCAGGCCTCAAAAATAACTTAAGGAAACTTAAAATGAATAACAAATACGAGTGTTTTAAGATTGTTTTGAAGGCATGAATTTAACGTTTTAGAAAATAAAACTACACAGGGGAACACCATTTTTGAAACCAATGTTTTAATAATTTATTTTGGAAGATTTTGGCGTTCTGAATTAAAAAAATGTCGGATTTTGCTTATCACCTCTAGTTTTGGAAATATGAGGTGTGGAAATTTTTTAAATAGGTATGTTTTGGGAGAAAACGCTCTTTGATTTCTGATAAGCTGCGAAACCAACATGAAAAGTAATAGCTGATTTAAAATCTTAAAATTTAAAACATGTTTAATCTTCCTTAAAATTTCTTCACAATTCGCTTTTCTTGCAAATTTTGAAAAAATTCACAAAATCAGAACTTTAACATTTTTTTTTACTGATTTCCAAATAACTCGCATTGTTCTTAAAAGTTTATGATTGAGTTTAAACCCTGATTTTGAATATATTCGTAATAATCTACGGTTGAGTTAAGAAACTGCACAAATTAATTTAATAAATTTTCAACTATTTTCAAAAGTTATCTCGAAAACTAGAGCTGAAAGAACCTTATAAATGTTTGAAATCAGTGCCTCAAAATTATTCAAATTATCTCTGAAATACTTTGCACTTCGGAAAAATGTGCATTTTGTTGCCTTATATAATTTATGTCTTTTAAAATTTAATTATGCATTTATGTTGATGGACATACCCGGGAGTAAGACAAACAAGGAGTTAAGAAATTAATAAAAACTATCATTTAAATCGAAAGAAAAAAATCAGTTCAGTTCTAATGATAATTCAAAAATCCTTCATGATACAAAACTCCTTTAATCAATTTTTGAAATTTGATTTTAATAAAATATGATAAAAAAGAGGCGCTGATGTGGTCTAGCGTATAGGCTGGCACGAGTCTGGTAACTAAGGCGTACTGATTTCGATTCCCGATATCGATAAGAAAACTTTTGGGTTCGAATCCCATAAGTTGCCGACATGTAAGATGTGTTTTATTGTATAAGTAACTAAATGTTAAAAATGTTTTGGTGTGAAATGTCCTCCAATGAAGTTGGTCTAGTGATTTGACGTCATCGACTGTTTTTCGATTTTTTCGAAATATGATATTTCTTTACCAAATTTCAGCCATTACATATTTCGTGCGCCTTTGACTGGTTTACTGATGGACATGAGTATTCTGCATAAGTTCAAAATAACTCTTAAACTCTTAATAGCAGAAACGAAGTTCAGATGATTGATAGCAGATTTTTTCACCTATAATATGCGAAAGGAGATTTTGAAATAAAGTTATGCAGTTCGAGATATTTGAATCCAAGTAAAAGTACCTTTTATTTATTCTTTCAATATTTCATATATCGAGCATGTTCCATGTTCCAGATTTTTTGTATTTTATTTTCGGATTCAGCGCCCGATTGTACATTAAAAATATAGGTCAGTCAAATAACAGTAGTTTTCAACAGTGGTCAATTTATAGTTGGTGATTAATTTACAAAAACAAAAAATATGTGGGTAGATTATGTTGAACGCTTAGGGATACCATACGTACTCTTTTAAGAGCACATGTACTCTTTTTCGATTAATGAATGAGCGTACTCTTCTTTTTGTGAAATTTCACGAAATGTACTCTTTTTTTTTATGAAAGGAATTCAATAACATTTTCTCATATAAATTTACTATTTTTCATGAAGGTTGTATTCTTATAAATACAAGAGATCAAACTTTTAATGCATTCGTTGCAAAATTCTTTAGTATTGCTTCTTTTGTTGAATGTTTAAAAGGATGGCTATCAATGGAAGGAATCACGAGTACATTCACAGTTTCAATCGAGATTTTTCAATCAAAATAAGCGCCTTTGAGTATGCAATGAACTAACGGACACTAGGCAATATGCATAGCAATAACTTGTTTAAATGCAGAGTGCACAAATTAAAAGCGCACCATTCAGCAATTATGTTATTAAAGAATAAAGAAATGGCGCCATTGAAAAATCTCTTTTAAAATGCAGATTTTTGCTATCATAAATGACCTAAAACATCATGGTTTTTTCAATAAATGGCGTTTGTCTTTTCAATTTTGAAAATTTTTCTCAGTGTACTCTTTTTGGCGTTGCAGGATATGGTAACCCTATAAACGCTCTTCATCTAAGAACATGAAATTTTCATTGCTCTTCCCTGCTTTCAGAATTATAAAAAAATTATGGTCAACATTTATCGTTTAACAAAAGTAATCGTCCCATCGAAGCAAATCCCCCTTATTCAATCTGAACAGATCTTAAACACAAAAATCATGATTTTTTTTATCCACCCATTGAAGATTAGAATCGAGTCAAAAACCGTAATGTGTATGTTACCTATTTTTTTTTTTGAAAATTTCAAAGTATAACTTATTAGCCTGGATGAAGGCTGAACTAGGGTTTTTTTTTAATAATTATTTGTGAGTATGTTGTTTTGAAAATAAAAAAAAACACCTTCAGCCTCACTGCAGTTAGAATTTTCATTTGCAATAGGCCAAACTAATGATTATAGATAAAGGTCAAAATAATATTTCTGGCTATTTTATCTACAAACCTGGCGAAATTTGAGCCGTTTTAAAAAAAAATCATCTCAAAATCTAGGCAGTATTCGGGCAAATTTGGTTGAAACAACGAATTTTGAAACAAAAATCAAGAAGAAAACACTATAAACTATTTTTTTCGTCAAAAAACACCAGCAGAGTTTAGGTCGTATTTGGGCCTCCAAAAACCGTTGATAATTATGTTGATTATTTGGGAGAAAAAATAAAAATTTATAAATATAATAATTACTCTTTTTGTTTGTGTTGTTAGACTTTGCAAATAAGAAAAATAAATCCAGGTAAAATCCGGACTTTTCTTAACGAAATTCATGAAATCTGTTCCTGCTGCATCTTTTCTTGATTTTGTATCAAATACCCGGGCAAGTGCGGGTTAAACCGGGCAATCTGGCAAGCTAAGAAACATAAAAGAGGTGTTATTTTATCAAAACTTATTCAAAATTAATTAAAAAAAATGTTATTTTTCAAAAAAGTTCTGCTTTTAATGAAAAACTATAAAAACAAAAACATCAATAGAATAACAGTATGTCTGTTTATTAATTTTTCACGATTGGTTATTTGGGCTGTGCTGTTGGAAGTTTAGTTTTTAATTTTTAGCATAATTCAAAAGCTTTTCAGTACGACTTCACAAAATGAGTTTTCTTTAATGCATTACCCATTTTAAGGACTTTATGGCCTAAAGGTCGTTTTCTGAAGTCCATAAAAACAAATCTCAAATGTTTATGAAGCATTTGATAGCAGACATATGAACCATTTCAATGTGGTAGTGTAATGAAAATCGGTTTAGTAGTTTTGATTTATAGACAAACAATAATCAAGTTCTTTATGACCTCAACCGGATAATTGTCAACAATGTCTTTTTTTTTTGCTGGAGACATCTGGTTATCCTCTCCAAAATTCTGAAAACGAAAAATTGTAGAATTCTTGTATCTAGCTTCAACATTTTCTGAGACATCGCGTCGAGAAAGTACAATTCGGGTAAGATATCCCCAAAAACAAAGGAAGGTTCAAGTCATCCGATTAAAATAATGCTTTACTGAGATTGTTTTAGTACTTATTAAACAGAGTTGAAAATAAAGGTCACCCTACTGTACAAGAGATATTTCCCTATCTAACGCACAATTATCAAGAAAAAATCATCAGGCCGTCGTTTCCTTCTTTTTTCAAAGATCAAAATGTAAGGGTAGGTTTTCCGAATTTTCACTAAATGTCATTCTGAAAAACTTTAATTTTTACATATTTTTAACTGAAATCGTTCTCCTTCGTTAGATCTTTTAGAAAATTTATAAATTATCTCAAAGATACAAACTTGAAAAAATAACAATATGGCTCAAAATAAGCAAACAGCTAAGAAGATATAAATACGGAAAAGAGCCGTACATTACAAGAATTTCTTAGAAAATCATTAAAAATTGGCCTTAAAAAGAAAAATAATTTCTTATACAAACTTTCAAATCAAGATGTTCTACGACTTTCGAATATGATCATTTGGAGAAAACGCATCCCATTAGATTCTTGTATCTTCAAATGAAAATTGTCCATCACGTGCAAACATAATAATTTTGTAATTTCATCATTGATTGGCAGGAATGTGCTTTATCGAAAGCAGAATAAATGTATCCTTTTTGACAATTTTTGAGTAACATGACGATTTCAGACTAAGAAAACTAAATAAAAATTAAAAAAATATATGATTAAAATCAAATTTCATGGAGATAAATTTTGTGATAGTTTAAGACTTCAGAACCTTAAAAAAGGTTTTACTCAGAACAATAACTCAATGACTCAAATAAAAATCATAATTTCCAATAGAGATCCGTTAAAAAAATTACAGATGAATTATTTTCGAATACAAAATTAATAATCAAACTAACAATTAGAACCAAAGCAGGAGTTTGCTTAATTTGCAATTCATAGTCCAAATGTATATTCTAATTATCAATAATTATACATTTTTCATAATTCTCATCAGATAAAAAAACAGATAATTTGTTCAAATTGTTCTTCTAAATGTGACAAGAGATACATTTACAGTCCTCAAAACATAAGAGGTAGGGGGCGATGGAGATACTTGATCCCCTTTTTCCTATTTTAATCATTACTTTTTGGAAAAATTTAGCAACTTGCCGTCTTTGGCATTTTCTAGATGAGCTAGAAGTGTTTTCGCGAGACTTAAAAATTTTGATATTTTTTAAGTTACAGGAGACTTGATCCTTTATTCAGGAGGCCCTGACCCTTGGTAAAAATCTAGCAAAATCCAAAGATCAAATATCCGTTGACTAATTTTTGCCATATTAGCTCTTATTTCACAGTTTTTTTGTGTCTGTAAAAGAGATTTCTGAAAGTTTGTCTACTATCTTAAAGTTATTGCATACTTTGAGTTGCAATTTTCTAGTCTTAAGATAAATTCAGTATTTTTGGTCCTTTTTATAAGATAATTACTGGTTAAACATTATTTATTAGACAGTTATTAGTAAATTTATAATGACCAATGATCATGATCCATTCATAAGAAAAATGTATCTTTTTGGGATACTCAATTATACCCATAACACACATTTTAGAAAAGTTCTTCTTAAAAAAATTGAGAGTTTATTATTGCTTTGAAAATGTGGCACTATAGAGTTCATATTATAATCTATCGATTGACATATTGGAATAAATATTTTTATTATGATTTTTTCATGTGAGAAACATTTTAAAGTGATAAAAAAGATGTTCAAATCACATTTTGTTGATTTTTTCAAATAAAGTTCAATAAGTCGAAAATAATTTTTTTTAAATAAATTGAGGGAACAGCATTGGTGTTTTGTTCTATTTGGCACATTTTTCTAGAACATTTGATATTTGTAAGACATTCCTGTTTCGAGATATAGCAAAGGAATCAAGTATCCTCAGGGATCAAGTATCCTCATTCTCCCCTATAGTTAGCAAGGCTGCCGAATTCACAGATTTTTTTTTAATTTCACCGAATTTTAAGTGAATTTTCATCACATATTCTGTCTATGTTGTGTTGTGAGCCTACTTGGTTGAATGATTAAACTGAATCAAAGCAATCGAAAGATTCTTTTTAATTCAACCACGATTCACAATATTCTGTGTTACAGAACACAGGGTTTTAGAAATATTTACAGATCGCACATTTTTTTTAAGTTTTGTACGCATTTCAACAATTATAATATTTATGACAACATAAATTTTGGATATAGGTATAACTTTGTTTTAAAAATTATCATATTGTCAGTTTTAATTGGTTTTCTCAAGTAAAATGTAAAAAAAGCCTAAATTTTCACTACTTAAAAAAAAAAATCATACTTTTTCCATCACAGAAAACCATCAGTTTTTTTTTTTGCAAAAACCCAGATTTTTTTTTCGGCAACATTGAAAGTTAGTCCAAAACTGATTGATGTCAAACAATTTTTAATATCTTAAGCACTTTTTATTGATTTCGTCATATTTTTTAACATAATTTAATGCTAAGAGAAATAAAAAAAATTGAATGGGAAATGAAAATATTGCGTTTATTCTCGAAATTATATTTTTTGTACTTTAATCCTTTTGACTCCAAGGGTCTAATTACAAAACATAGATGTGGACTGCAAATGAGTTTAGTCCATTGAACAAAGATAAGAGTTATAAAAACCATAGAATGGAACTTCAGTTACTGAATAAGCAACACAAGACTTGAAGATCTCAATTAATTGAATCTGGAAAAAGATAAGATAAAATAGGTAGGAATATTCATGATAACAGAATGATTCAATGAAATAAGCAATTCAACTATGAGATCGTTTTAATAATAAAAAAAAAATGAATTGAAACATGATTAGCTGAATAAAGAATATTTTCTTCAGTAGAGAATAACTCTAAACGAAAGTACCTCATTCAGTAGTAAAAAGCTTCAGTTAAATCAGTTAAAAAAGTTACAATTTGGATTTTAAAACTAAGACTGAAATTGGAATAGAAATTCAAAGGAAATACTTAGCATTACCGATTGGTCAGATTTAGTTTAATCAAATTAAATTCAAATGATTAAACTCCTCCCAATAATTCAATAGTGAACGTTATAATCCTTTTAATTTTGCAAGATGATTGTATTAAATTTTGACTTTACAGTTTTTTTAAGTCTAGAAAATATTTCTTAATCACAACCTAATGTTTGATTCCCTGGGCCTTCCTTATTTATTTTAAATATTGTATAATAAATGAGAACGCATTATTATTTATTGTAGGGTAAGCATTACCGATTTGCAGATTTTTTTTCCAGACATGCTCGGGCATTCAAACTTGAATAGATTAGTATGGGAGAGTGGGGAATCATGGGCTGCTTTTTTTCGTTGTTCCATAACTTCCTTATTATAAAAGATAAAATGAAAATAAAAAATGGTATGGATTTCTACATTTTCAAGGTATCATAAGGTATTTTTTAAAAGTTTTAGTAAGTTATTTTTCCCAAATTCTGACTGTTTGAAAAAAAAAACAATATTTTTTGGATTTTGAGAAATGGTGGAGAATTGTGGGCCACCAAATCCAAATTGACCAAATAACAAGCAAAGTTTATGAGTTGATCCAAAACTGTGATTTTCTAATTCATTTCATTATTTTAAAGCAACTTCAGATGATTCCAAAACCTGGCTCGCGAACGTTTTGGCAAAATTTCTTATATAGGTTGAACAAAATAGTTTTCATAACTCTTCATTTGGCATAAGCAAACTTTACAGATAAGAAAAACTTATTTTAAGTTCTGAATGTGTATAAAAACATAAAAATATAGGTGATTCAAGATGTGTGGCCCCCCGATTCCCCACAAGCTATGATTTGCACATTGGTTGCGTTTGCGTGACTTATTGATGTTTCATCAAAAATTCCTTTTCCACGTGAAAGATCATGACAAAACTAAGATCATAAGCGTATGAGCATATTTTTGTTATGCACTTTAGGTTCCCCATCGATGAAATTAATGGGTGTTTTTTTTAATTATGTAAGTAAATTTTTCTAACTTTTTTTAGTTTGATGAATAAGAGAAGCAGATGATGCGTATTTCAGTCAACAACATATAGGAATATATGCTCACGCAAAGCGAAGATGATAAAAGTGGCCCACTCTTCCCTATTATTTTAAAACCAGAAAATTAAAATTAGGCTCAGTCTCTTAAGCGAGCTTTATCTAAAATGTATTTGGTTTTCAGAGTTTGAAAAACGATTTCATTTTTTCTGATGTGTGAGGTAATTTTCCTCAATTTCTTCATGATTTCCTTTTAATAATGACTTAACTCTACTAAGGTTTCTGCCAGATTTTGTGTTAAAAATTTAAAGTAAAACAATCACATTTTGGCAGCTTTTGAATAAAATTGTATTAATCTGTTCAGCTCGTGAAATGCGGGAAAACTTCTCAATGCTTGTACTTGGGACCCCCCTTAACTTATATTTCTCTCTTAGAGGATCCCTTAGCTATTATACTTTTAGTTTCTAATCCAATTTCAATTCCATTATTTTTTTATATCTGTTTCCTGATTGCTAGAACTAGAAGCAGTATGATTAAAGTCATGTAAAAACTTTTTGTTCTTTTTGTTGCCAGGGGCCTTGATATTTAGGCAAATCTGTCAGAAATAAATCAAAATTATTTTTTTACTCCTATGCTGTGAGGTAAAAAACCAATACATCATCAATTGACATTGGATCTTTTAAAATTAACTATTTAAAGTAATTTTCCACTAATTACAGTTCAATGTTCCTTTCATTCATTTGTCAGCATGGAAGCTGCAACCGAACCACAATATTGATTTCAGCCCTACTTCAATGTTTCTGTATAGATGATCGATGAAAACTGAGATGTAAAAACGCATTCGAACACATAATCGCTCCTCGACAAGTGAATTAGACACATCCCGGGAAGTTTCTCTCCTGAAGAAGAAAGAAGCGCTCTGTGTAAGCAAGGCGTAAAAATGTGCTAAACTTGTAGTAATCTTCATAATTGCGGTGGGAAATTTTTGCTCAATGTCCGCCAGCCTGCCAGCCAGTCAGGTGGCGGCAATAAGCAAGGTGTATGTTTGCTAAACGACACAACCCATCCGGGTCCATCTCTGTTTCTTCCCAGAAGCACCTAGCGCCTTTTATCTTCATCTATTGGTACCAAGTTTGAGTTTGTTCAGATAGCTTGTTGCTGCTGAGTTGGGATGATGAAAAAGTACCTTCCTAGTAACTAGAAGTTGGTGTGTGAAAAATTACCTCCGATTCTCCGATATTGGTAAGGTTGGAGCTTCGCATAACATCAGGTGTCTGAAAGAAAAACTACTGAACGGCTATTTACCAGGTTCATTCAGTCTGAGGTGTTTACTTGTCTTATTGGCTCCATTTGTTCAGTGCAGAAGGGGTGGAAATGGATCGAAGAGTTGTTGTTAGTTCGAGTTTTTTTTTGTCTATGAGTCTTTGAAAAAAATCCACATTAAAGTAAAAAAATTTCATTTTTTTGTTCGAAAAAAACGTTTTTATGTCTTTTTTGTAAATTGATTTTCTAGCTTCATTTAAAACAGATTTAGCTGCGACAAAGTATAATCTTGTTTTCTATCTTATGATCTTTCCTCACTTATCGGAGATGATTGTTTCCTGTTTTAAAATTCGCAAAACCGCAATTTGCAGCCGCATACCGTCGCCAACAAACTAAAAACCCATCGAAGAGAGGTGTAGGACGTTGAGATCGTATCCGTACTTACTCGATGGCTGGCAACAAAGAAGTTCCATCAATCAAACGCCCACCACACTGATCAACCTTGAGCAGTGAAGAAGAGACTTTATTTCCAATAAAGCTGCTACTATTTAGCTTCTGGCGTTATGACTGAGGCGCTTGTCTCAGACTTGCAACAAAAAAAAAAAAAAAAAAAAAAAAACTACACCCAAGTGATTCACACCTGGATCCGCGAAATGGTTCCCACGCCTTGACCGGTCGATGTGATGGTTGTGTAATTTAACACCTTTGCTGAACGCGACAGCACCTTAGTTTTTTCTCTCTCAAAAGTCTCAAAGGAAAAGGTTCCAAAAGATTCTCAAGCGCAGGCAAGCGACGAACTCCAAAGTTCCCAGCCCAAGTCATTTGCATAAGCCAGACGACGAACCCAAAATTGTAGGTACACAATTAATCATAAATTAATTCATTAATTCCAGTAGCCGTAGCTTCTGTGAATTTCCTACAGCAGCAACGGCATTCCGCAGTAATAAAATCATTTTCCGCCATGTTTCCGTAAGCAAACATTTCGAGGGAGATCCCCATCTGCTGCTTCTTCAGTCGAGCGCTGGGGTTAAGTTTTTTGTTTATTTGTTTTTATTCCTCGCTCATTTAGGGGCCCTCATTTATGGGGAACATCCCCAGAGAGCATTTCGTACCAACCGATGTTAATGAAGTGTGAGCATATGCTTTTTCTGATGGTTTATCTGACTGACGCCGCCGTCGTTTTTTTTTTTTTTGAAGTCTGCAAATGTTGGCGGCTTCACCTCAAAACAAAAAGAAGAGATGGTTAATAATAAGTTTATTATTTAAACTGTTTGGGGCGCTTCTACTTTGCGGGCGAACTGCAATCACTATTTTAGACGGGCATCGTGGTGAGCCAAAGAGAGAAAAGAAGCTGAGACAGAAGAGGAAACATCAACGGAAATGACACCTTCATAAAATTGTTTCCCCTCGGTTCTTCGAGCTTTTATGCATCTGCAGCGCAAAACCAGAAGCGAATTGAGGGGCACTCTCATATCAGGGGCTTTTAAGATTTGTAAAAATGTGATCTCGTCAAGTGATTTCAATGTAAATAAGCTTCTTATTAAAGGTTAAAAAATTCACGTATTTTACTTTAACCATTTAAGCTAAGATATCGCATCAAGAAGGTTCAACATGGATAAATGATTTCCTCAAAAGAATTTTGAAAATGAAGGTTTTCCCATATTGATCGTTTTATCCAAAAACCTCGAGATATTTTGGCTTCTGAGAAAGAAAAGTTTTAGAAGTTTTCATTTCATTTAATTTTTTTTGTTCCGTAAAATATGGGATTTTCGAGGAAATTTTAATGAAATAATAAAATATAAAAGCCTATTTAATATACTTGACAGTGGATTGTAGTCTTTTATACAAGCTGTTTGGATACATATGTCCCACAACAATATTTAAACGAGCTATAGATTTCTATATCATTAAATTATGGTTAAAAAATTGTTATCGCAGTAAATCGAAAATGAAGCAAAAAATTAAAGATTCTAAATTGTTTATAGGATAAAAGTATATTAAATTATCATAACTTTCATATAAATTACATAGTTTGCTGCTGGTTTTGAATGTCAGGGTCCTTGAATATCCTGTATGATCCTGTTCCTTTGGAAAAAAAAAATTAAATATGCATATCTTATCTTATATATTCTTTATTTTAAATCACAGCGCCTGAAAACCTTAAAATAATTAGAATGAAAACATTAAAGAAAACAAATTAAAAAATTGACCAACCATGTGTTTCAACTAATTCTACAGTTGCTCTGAGAACCTCCAAAGTGAAGGAAGCGAGGATAGAGAAAGAATTATTATGAATTATGAAATTTTGTTTGAATCTCAATTATTCTCATGCAAAACCAACTTGAAACTTTTAAAAGTTATGCTTATGATGCCATTTTTTGTGAATCTGTAAATTCTCCAGAAAAATTATTATTACAAAATGGACAAATTTGATGAAAATGACAAAAATGGAAAAATGGCAAAACTTACCAAATTTTCCATACTTAAACATTTGAGAATTGAAAAAAATCACGAGTTTATTCAAGATTAACACAATTAACAAAAATTGTTTTAAGAAATGAACCGCCAAAGGCTGAAAGTCTCTCTAATAAAGACAAATAAAAAATGCAAAATTTACCAAATTTGAAAGATTGACCGATTTGACAAAATTGCTACAAAAATTTTTATTGACAAAATATACAAAAATGACCAACAACATTTACAAAAAATTGCCGAAACGACAAAATTATCAAAAATAAACAAAATTGAAAAAAATGAAGTTTTGAGAAAATTTGATCAAACTGACGAAATTGGTCAAATTGACAAAATTGACAAAATTGACAAAATTGACAAAATTAACAAAATTGACAAAATTGACAAAATTGACAAAATTGACAAAATTGACAAAATTGACAAAATTGACAAAATTGACAAAATTGACAAAATTGACAAAATTGACAAAATTGACAAAATTGACAAAATTGACAAAATTGACAAAATTGACAAAATTGACAAAATTGACAAAATTGACAAAATTGACAAAATTGACAACATTGACAAAATTGACAAAATTGACAAAATTGACAAAATTGACAAAATTGACAAAATTGACAAAATTGACAAAATTGACAAAATTGACAAAATTGAGAAAATTGAGAAAATTGAGAAAATTGACAAAATTGACAAAATTGACAAAATTGACAAAATTGACAAAATTGACAAAATTGACAAAATTGACAAAATTGACAAAATTGACAAAATTGACAAAATTGACAAAATTGACAAAATTGACAAAATTGACAAAATTGACAAAATTGACAAAATTGACAAAATTGACAAAATTGACAAAATTGACAAAATTGACAAAATTGAAAAAAATAACAAAATTGAAAAAATTGACAAAATTGACAAAATTGACAAAATTGACAAAATTGACAAAATTGACAAAATTGACAAAATTGACAAAATTGACAAAATTGACAAAATTGACAAAATTGACAAAATTGACAAAATTGACAAAATTGACAAAATTGACAAAATTGACAAAATTGACAAAATTGACAAAATTGACAAAATTGACAAAATTGACAAAATTGACAAAATTGACAAAATTGACAAAATTGACAAAATTGACAAAATTGACAAAATTGACAAAATTGACAAAATTGACAAAATTGACAAAATTGACAAAATTGACAAAATTGACAAAATTGACAAAATTGACAAAATTGACAAAATTGACAAAATTGACAAAATTGACAAAATTGGCAAAATTGACAAAATTGACAAAATTGACAAAATTGACAAAATTGACAAAATTGACAAAATTGACAAAATTGACAAAATTGACAAAATTGACAAAATTGACAAAATTGACAAAATTGACAAAATTGACAAAATTGACAAAATTGACAAAATTGACAAAATTGACAAAATTGACAAAATTGACAAAATTGACAAAATTGACAAAATTGACAAAATTGACAAAATTGACAAAATTGACAAAATTGACAAAATTGACAAAATTGACAAAATTGACAAAATTGACAAAATTGACAAAATTGACAAAATTGACAAAATTGACAAAATTGACAAAATTGACAAAATTGACAAAATTGACAAAATTGACAAAATTGACAAAATTGACAAAATTGACAAAATTGACAAAATTGACAAAATTGATAAAATTGACAAAATTGACCAATTGAAAAAATTGACAAAATTGACAAAGTTGACAGAATTGACAAAATTGACAAAATTGACAAAATTGACAAAATTGACAAAATTGTCAAAATTGACAAAATAAATAAAATTTACGTAATTTTCCAAATAAACAGAATTGATAACAATGATTAAATTGACCAATTTCGCTTTCAAGGCAATATATTCAAGGCCAGATATTAATAATAATGTTTTTTTGTTGCATGACTTTAGACAACTTAAATCAAAATTACATCCAATTTTGCTATCACACCTTGAAAGCCAAATATGCTTACATTTTGGTCTACTTAAGGTTGATGAACACAGTAAAATTGAAACCAAAATATTCATTAAAAGGATAGCACAATAATGCTTAACTTTACTTTTATTAAATCTTGAACTCTTTTTGCTTTCATTTTCCGAAATTTTTGAGAGTATGTTGATATAAAGAAAAAGAAATTCTTCTCTACACCCAAAATTTTGAATTATTAATTAAATTTTTATGATTGATGAAAGTAATTCAAGTCTAACAATGTTACTCGGAACTGATACCGAAACCTCGAAACTCGATCCTAGGTTTAAAATTCTTCTACAGTTTTTTTTTAAATTTTCTCTCGTTTTGATCAAAATTCATTTCTGAATATTAAATTTTAAATGAGACTTAACTCTTTTCCGAGGTACTGGTTCCGTATTATCAAAATCAAAATTTTACTTCTGTTTTCATGTTTCGGATTCTGTATCCCATTTAGGTTTCTCGATTTTCGGTCCAGGTGTGGAAAGCTGTTTTGAAATCGTCGATCTAATAAGGATTTCATTCCAAATTTGATTTATGGTTTTCGAATCTCATATTCATTTGCAATTTTTGATAGTAAATTTCTGGATGTGGAAAATAGATTAGAAACCATCCCGAGTTTTAGTTTCTTATTCAGATTCGAAGTTCTTCAACTTTATTCTTTTGCAAAATTCAAACATAACAAAGCTTCAAAATGGCGATACAGAATTGAACACTCAGAATCAGATTCCTAATTCGAATTTCATATTTTTATTTAGATTTGCAAGTCGGATTAAATATAAATAAATGAATTGATGGATTCAGATTTAAATCAAAGATTAATGACTGAGGGCTCTGAAAAAAATGTCAACTCTTGGCTTATATTTTAAATTCCTAACTGGAGTCTGGATTCAGAATACGTTTTTTGTACGTTTCAGAAATCATATTGAAACTCGATAACATATCCAAATGTCAAATTTGGAATTCAGGTTCAGTGTTCAGATTCCGAATTAACATACAAAACCCAGATACAGATTCATCTCGTTAAGCTAAAAAAACACCGATATTCGACATTCTACATACTTATATCTCAGAAACCATTACACATAATTCTAGAAATTAGGTATCACTGAAATGCCGTTGTTTTGTGTTTAATTTTGTAGAATATAGTTTAACGATTAAATTTATAACATTTGAGTAATGCTTCTGAATGTAATACATTCGCGCAAGAGATGGAACGAGATATCTCCACATGTGTTAAAGTATTATAATTACTGTTTTGTTGAGGAATTAAAATCACAAATATATAGTAGAATTTGAGTATAAGGATTAAGGATTCCATATATTAATCTAGTTTGAAATTTTAAAAATAAATATTTTCAAAAATTTCTACAAATTGGAAAACGATAAATTTATAGTATTTTTTAAATTGTTTTCATCGAAACACAAAATAGGACTTTCAATAATCCGTTCATGATTCTTCGAAAAAGCTCATTTTTGAGCGAAAGAACCAATAATTGTAATGATTCGATTTGAGTTTTTTGTTTAATTTTCAAAAAAAAAGTGAATTAACCCGAGCAAAATCCGGACATTTTTTAATGAAATCCAAACATCCTGGCCGGACCAGATTTTTTTTTATTTATTTATTTATTTAGATCCTAGGCTTCAGCCCTTTATCTTAATCTAGAGTATAATTAATATTATGAACAACACGAATAATTAATTTAAATTAACACTGCTTACTTCTAATCCTAATTTGTTCTCTGGCCATATTTAATTTAATAATATCAACGTTTGCATTATAAAGTGTCATGATTCGGTACATAGGCTCATTCCTAGCATAATTTTGAATCCGATTAGCTAACTGGAATGGCCTTACGCTACGCAAACTACTGCGGCCTTCGTTATAACATATTTGAGATGTTAAATACGGTGAATAATATCTTCCACTGTTCAGATCTTTTAAAAACAGTGCGTCAATCGATTTTCTGCGGGTTTCCAGGGAGTCCAATCCTACCAGCATGCACAACACTTGATACTCCGGCATTTCTGCTTGCCATCCAAGGTTTCTCAAGGCGTATCTCAGGAACTTCTTTTGAACTCTCTCTAGTCTGTTGATATGAATGTTATAGTATGGACGCCAAACAATACTCGCGTACTCCATTGCGGTCCGAACCAATCCGACGTAAATTGACACAATCGTATAGGGATCACTCAACTCTTGACTAATTCTGCTAACCATTCCGAACATTGAATTAGCCTTTGTTACAACTTTTTCTATGTGCTTCGAAAAGTTTAGCTCTGAGTCCAACTCAACTCCCAAATCTTTTATTGAAGCTTGCCGTGCAACAATCAAATCATTTCCCAGGCGGTATTCGTACATGATGTTGCTCATTTTCCGAGAAAAAGTAACCACATTGCATTTAGAGTCGTTGACTTTTAATCCAAATCTGCTGCAGCATTCCGTAAACCTGTATAGAGCATTTTGCAGAGTAATGCAATCTTTTGGGTGACGAATTGGCAGAAACATCTTTAAATCATCGGCATACACAAGCACGAACACATCAGACAGCGCTCCAGGAAACTCGTTCATAACAGTGGTGAAAAAAAGGGGTCCCAAGTAACTCCCTTGTGGTACACCACTGTTTACCGAGTAAGTCCTGGATCTCACGTTCTCCAGCTTAACGTATTGCGTTCTTTCGATTAAGTATGAGCGAATCCATTGTAGGCAAGTGCCACTTATTCCATTTTTGAACAGCGCCGACAGAAGTGCGTCTATGTTGATCACATCGAAAGCTTTCGACATGTCGGTGTATAGAGCATCGACTTGTAGACCTTCCATCATCCATTGTGAGACTCTTGAGACAAACTCCGTTAAATTCGTGACGGTTGATCGCCTTTTAAGGAAGCCATGTTGAACATCTGAAATTTTGGTTTCTATCCATGGGTACATCTGGTCATAGACAATGCTTTCGAAAAGCTTGGGTATAGCTGAAAGGATTGCTACACCACGGTTGTTTTCGACGGAGATCCTAGAACCGCTCTTGTGTATGGGCACTATATGTGAAATCTTCCAGAACTTAGGAAAACGTCCTTCTTGAATCGAGGCAGTAAAAAGAAACAGTAGGGGCTTTTCGAGCGCATTCACGCATTTTTTAAGGAGTGAGTTTGGGATTCCGTCTGGGCCGCATCCTTTGGATTCGTCGAGAATTGAAATTTTACGTCGCACATCTGTTATTGAAATTGTAAGATCAGGAAAAGTTTCGGCTGGCAGAAAAGATTCCTGACTTGTTCTTAAAGAATCCGAAGTATACACACTGCGGAAGAATTCAGCAAAAAGTTCAGAGGCATCATCCAAGGCTTTTTTTGAATTGTATGCAACATTTTTTGGGATCAAGTTCGACTTTTGCTTGGAGTTCACATATTTCCAGAAACACTTTGGTTCAGTTTGGATATTTTTCTGAAGATCATTTAAATACGTACATCGCTGAGCTCTATGCAACCTATTAAACAAGTTAGCCGCTATTCGGTATGCTGATTTGTCCTGATCAGACTTGCTTCTACGGTATCTGTTATGTTTTTTCCTCTTGTCTTTAAGCAGTCGGATAGTGTCAGCGTCAAACCATTCTGGATATTTGGAGCGAGACGATTTTACTCTGAGCTTCCTACAGTGGTCAAGTAATATGCTATAAACCACAGTGTAGAACGACAAGACGTTAAAATCCAAAGCGCAGTCTACTGAGCGGTCGTTTTCGCAAATGTTGTCGAATACTCCAAACCTGCTTAAGAAATCCAGCATATTTCGCACAGTTGAGTTAGCGATTTCAAAGTTGTAAGCGTCTTCCGATATAAAAATTGTATTCCAATCAACTTCTAACAATGCTCGAGAAACAGCAACCTCGTCATAATGCTTCATGTCCATTTTTTCTTTGTGTTCCTGGGCTGGTGGGACGCCTGCGTACTGAAGTATTTCTATACTGACGTTTATCTCCATTGCTTTATGATGCGCCTCGTTCTGTATCAATGGAGAAATTTTCTCAACTTGACAGTTTTCTTCATCGTTTGTAAATAAGAGATCGAGAAATCGACTGTTTTGATTAGCGATTCCGCAAACTTGCCGCAGTTCGCAGGCAGTCATGTCGTCAACAAGAATCGTTTCTTCAGGTAGGCGAACGTTACAAGGCAGAAGATATAGTTCAGAGTCACTTTCTCGATACCAGGTGGTATTCTTCAGATTAAAATCTCCAATTATAATGACTTTGCTTTCGGGTGATACAGTCCTTAACAAAGTTTCTATGCTAGCAGTATGGGAAGAATATCTTTCGCAACCGGAGGCCGGAGGTATGTAGACGCAACATACAAAAATTTCAATTTTGTCGACAACTAATTTAACTGTAACCTCTTCATTACTACTCGACTAAAGTGCTCGTAAAGCGATTATTTACAGCAATCAGAACTCCACCTCCAGAAGTTTTATCGGAATTAGAAGGCGAGCGGTCGCAGCGGTAAACTGAAAATGCGTCAGGAAAGATCATTCGGTCTCCTATTGATGAATCCAGATTCGTTTCACAAAATGCAAATACGTCATAGTCCAGCTCAAGCGATGACAAAAAAACTGCTTCTAGTCTCTTTTTGCTGCGGATACTGTTCATATTTTGATAATAAATGGCCAAATGATGATTTTCTTTTATCTGGTTGCTTTGGTACGTTACTGGGTCTACGATTTTGTATCAAAATCCGGGCAAGTCTTGGTAAAACCGGGCAATCTGGTAAACTGAGGGACGCATCTTCGAAAGGTTGAAATCATTCGGATGACTCATTCTTCATGACGTTTTTGATATGGTAAGCAAGCGCCAAAATCAAGCCCAATCACCTCAATTAATAACCTATTGATGACACTTCATTAGCATTCATCGTAATTAATTCCATTCGCGAGAGAGGGAGAGAATAAAAAAAAAAACATTTCCCAAACACGCCTCTGCCTACGCGTTGTGTCGTTTTTGTGCTAACCGACAGCAATCAAAACAATCAAAAATCCACTTAGAGGACTGAAGAGGGCGCCTTGAAGAGAGAAGGGCTGGGGAATCAAGCTTTATCGCCCGAGTAATTATCACTCCCACCAGGTCTTCCCCCCATCTCACCCTGCCTGCCTCAATGAACGTGTGTGACTGACCCTTCCAAATCTTTCGAAGATTTTCGAAGCAATTCCATATTCTCACCTTTGGCCGCGGCTGCGATTAAGTTTTATGTTTATTGGCGACCAAGAGAGGGCAGAGGTAAAGGTAAAATTTGAATACGTAGTAGGAACCTACGTTTTCATTCATGAGAATCTCACCCATCGATCGGGGAACGATCATCAGAGGTCCGCGAGAAGTTTCCAAGCGGAGGAGATTCGCGCGAATCGTTTTCGCTGTGGTTTATGAGTTATTATATTCGTTGTTGGGAAAGAAAAAGGGGTTTTGGGAAAAATTGGAGAAGAAGCTTCAGCCCATAGATTTGGATCTGATCAACCGAGAGGGCCCCCCGAAAAAGTTCGGACCCCATGCTGCTGGATGGCATATTAGGAGATTGGAATATTTTCGATTTCCATCATGATCCAATAACGTCGAAGAGCCAAAGCCGATAGCGCGTGGGGATTATCTTTATTAGCTGCTTTTCGACAGCTCATTTGGGACCTCTAATGTCATTTCTCGGGGCCTCGCTCATTCGAGTGTTGGTGCGAAAAAAAGCACTCGGAAACTCGGTTCGGATGTGGATCTGAATTAATTTTCCCACGAACAACGATCGATGACGATCGATGATTTTTTTTAAATTTTTTTTCCAAAACCGAACAATCGATCGAATTGCTGTTTGATGGTCTTTAAAACTGATCGCAAAATATCAACAACTTCATTATTTAGTGCCCCGTTTCAAACTAGATCAGCCAGAAAATATCATCAGGCAGATCGTTAAGGTTTGATGAAAGATTCGCTGCACTAAATCCATAAGACAATTGTTTTATGACTTTAGAAGAAAAGAATCCAAGACACAAATTTGCACCAGAAAGAAACCGTAAGCGACCGAATTCACACGTATTTTGACAGGCGCTGCGGGGAAATTTACGATGTTGCCAAAAATATGCATAAAATATTCGCCAAGTTGCATCTCGTTTGGGTCGGACGACGAAAGTGTTGCAGTTTCGTTTAGTTTTACGAGCAAAAGGATCTACTTTTCTTCATTCTGTTTAATGGCATCCGACATAGAAGGATGGCTTTTATTTCCCATAAAGGAATATGAATGAAGCGAAAAACAATCTCGAGAGATAACGGGTTCAATGTTCCGCGAATGACAGATTTTTTTTCCATTCTTTTGAGTGCAGTTTTTATTGACCCAGAAATACCATTTCCAGGGTTCGGAGGAATGTTGCGAATGTCTGGTGACATTTTGCGACCAACGCTGTGAGTATTTCGATAAAAGCTACTCAATGGGGTTCCCCATAAAAAAAATGAAATAAAACACATGAAAAAAAAACCTTCAGTATCCATCCGAAAGTAAAACCACTAATATGCAACGTTTTTATTTTCACAAAAAAATATTTTTTGGATAATTCCTTTCATAATTTAGATATAAGTTTTCCCATCTCCTAGGACTGATTTCAATCAAATGTTTTTTTGTTTAAATTTAATTTTCAAATTTAATTATGAAACAATTTCAACCTGCATTCTTATTTCCATGTGAAATTAAGTGTTTTGAACGTCCAACCAAACCATGTTATTTATGCAACTAAAGATACAAGTTTACCTTGGTTAAAATAGTTCATTTCTGATGTATCGGTCTGAATGCATACCTGAAATAAACAAAAAAAGAAAATGAGATTTACTGAAATTTGTAACAATAGCTATATTAAATAATAACGTCAGAATTAATATGAATTTTTCTACCAATTCCAGATTTAATTCGTCTTGTTGTATAAAATAATTACTTAGCATAAATTTTAGTCTTAATACATAGAAAATTTTATCTTTTATTTTCTTTTTGCTATGCGTATCTTACTCAAGATGATTGCTCAAAAAATCATCTGTCTTGAGTTTCAAAGTTTCGATCAAATGTTAGAAACGGATTCTACAGACCAGTTGGGGGTTGAGGGTTGAGTTGAGATATGTCATCGTCATGAGGCGTGAAACTGTGATTGTGAAGCCTTTTGATCCGTCAAACTCAATAGACTGTTCCTTAAATGGCTTCCTCTTCTTTTACCGGTTCCTCATCCCCCAGTCGTGTGAGGCTAAAAGAATTTCAAAGTCAATCATTCACCAATCTCATTATAACGACCAAAGACAAACTAGAAACGCATTTATTGTTGTTGTTGCTCTCAGGGTTGCCAATGTGCCTGATTTTTCAAGATTTGCCTGATTTTACCTGATTTCTGTATAATTAAGAGATATTTTATTTTTGAATTTGCAGAATGTAATACCAAAAAAAAAAATATTTAATACATTTGACAATGGATTAGAGCTTTTTTTACAGTTTTCAACTTATTTTGGATATATTTGTCATAGTTTAAAATTTTTAAATGAGACATTTGTGCTCTACTTATTTCCTCGTCCTAAATTCGCCTAAAGTTATACTTGTCAGCTTGAACCGATTTTATTCGTAAATCGCATAAGTTAGGCATCTTATGTTTCTTTACTTGAACAGTTTACATTCGAGCAGCTTAATCACCCAGAAGGGGTTTAAGTAAAGACTCAACTGCGTGTATGTTTTCTGCATATTCTTCATCCAAATATTCTTCATAAAAGCCTTCCCAATCTGTGCTTTTCCTTTTCCTTTTTATTTACCAGCCAGAACAATCCGAAAAGATTCTTAACAATAACTTTCTCAAACTGTGCTTTTCTTGTCACTCTTACGTCTTGTCTTAGTTTACGAGAGCCGGAATAATTTGATAGTATTCTAAAAAAACCTTCTTAACCAGAAGATTAAATCAAACAAACAATCAGCAACAATAGCCTTTAAAATCTGCACTTCCTGAGCCAATTCCGCCTTTTTCCACCGGAGGGCCAAATCAAAGTAAATAATCAGCAGAAGCTGTCTGAAAATCTGCGCTTACAAATCCATTTAGTCTTTTTACGCCGGAAAGCCAGACCAAAACAAACAATCAGCAGCAACAGCCTTAAAAATCTGCGCTTCCAAAGCCATTCCGTCTTTTTCCCCGGAAAGGAAAATTATAAAAAACAATCAGCAGCAGCAGCCTCAAAAATCGGCACTTCTTAAGCCAATTCCGTCTTTTGTCCACCAGGTGGCCAAATCAAAGCAATCAATTATTAGCAGCCTTGAAAATCTGCGCTTTCTAAGCCAATCTCGCCTTTTTTCCAGGAACCGGATCAGAAACAATTTTACCAGCAGCCTTAAAAATCTGCTCTATCTTTGCCAATCTGTCTTTCTACCGGTGGCTTAATCAGATTCAAGTTTTTCATAGCAGACGCCTTGTCAATCTGCGCTCTCTGTCCCTATTCTACCAACAACGCCATTGCCGTGATTTTCGATTCTCACGCCTGTCACTCACGAGACACGCCTATCATACACGAGAATAGACCTAGACTTTGTTGTGTTTGTTTAGCCTAGTGTTGCCATCATAACAAACGTTACCATAGAAATTTATTTTATTTTTTTTGATAATATTTACGGTTTTGGGATAGGTTCCGGAAGATCTCGAACACTTCAGCAGAGGACTTTTGCTGTTCCTCGAGAAGAATCGAAACAACACATCGTTTTGGTTCGTTTGTTTTTTCGATGCAATTTGAAATAGAACCGGTGATTGCTAATGACAGGTGATGATGATAAACGCAGTACAAATGTTTACATCAGAACACGGTTAAACAAGACTCCTCAAATTGGGTTCGTGGCAACACAACAGTGGTGCCAAAATTTTGAGTAGAAGAACCAAATTACTCATTGAGAAATGAGTACTTTCCCGGTTAAGGAATATGAGAAGTGGATAGTGACAAGCTATCGCCAATTAATATAGTTATATGGTAAAGACCTCAGAGACGAAACTAAATAAAGATACATCTTTTGCACCACTGAAAACATGGGTTGAATCTTTTATTTCAAAAAATTATCTTCAGTGTTGCCGAATACAAAGATAATTCTATTTTATTGTTTATTCAATTTGATTTAAAATTTTCTGCATATATGTCATCTCATCTCTACATATCAATGTATGGTGTTTTGCTTCACTTGTTTATTCAGAATAAAGTAAAACGAACATTTTTTACCTTGGACTTAAAGGCTTGAGAACACGGTCGTTGATGTTTTCATGAGACAAAATCTTGAAAAAGTAACCGCCCATGGTTAAGAGAATAACTAACGCCGGAATATGGAGGGGGAGGGGCATGGTAGGCAATAACCCTTGCCCCGAGCTCAAAGGGGACCCCGAGCAGAAAAAATAAAAGTTTTTCTCTTAACAGTTATCAAAACTTGCAAACGATATTAATAGATTAAAAATTTATGCAATCTTAATCTAGGACGGCGGTTCCCCATAATTAAAATAAGTTACGAATTTGTAACTCAGCTTTCTTTATGCAAATTTTGTTGAAAAAAATAGTTATACGTGCATCAAAGCTGTACGATTTCCATACATTTTTCAGAAAGTTGTAATAACTTTCGTTCAATCGGAAAAGTTTGAAGGAAAAATATATAATTGTTATATGAAAAATAAACACTAGCAATGTCTGAGGCCATTGTGGTGGTGTCAGCAATCCTGCCATTTTGCAGCGAAAATTTTGGATTTTGATCATTTTGTCAATAAAATTATGTCGAAACTCAAAAGTCTGGAAATGTCTGGAAGAAAGGACAAAAGTCTGAAGGTTTGAAAACCTAAATAAAATTCTGGCAAAAGTCCTTAAAGTCTGGAAGATCAAGACAAAATCTGAATCACTGCCAGCAAGCCCGTTTTCAGTTTGCTATTGATTGCTATTGATGCTCCCTGCCAGCAGCCGAACTGGGAAGGTTATTTTTTCTTGTTCGCTTTCAAGGTCATTCCTTCCTTCTTCATTAGAAATGTGTAGAGCTTCGCCAATCACAAGTAGACATGTTAAAATCGCAAGTCTACATTAGGGTGGCCCAAAATTGTACTATGTCTGGGATGTTGAAGGCTCAAGCTTCAAATGATAGCCTACGGTGTAAGAAACAATATTTTATATGGTGGCAACTTAGAAAAATGATGTTTATAGGTCGCACTGGTTCGATTTTTGGAAAAAGGCCATTTTTTCGACATTTTGTCCTTTTAACATTTTCAGATCTTGAAAAAGTATCAAACATGTGTCTCTAATATTTTTTAAATTTTCATCATAATGTTAGTTTTAAACCAAAAATTTATTGAGACTGTTTTGGACTCTCAATTTGTTTGTATGATTTTTTAAATTACGCAATACTATGAATTTTTGTGAAAAAAAAATTATAATTTACAAAAAAGTGTACTTTGGATTAACATTTTCAATCAAAATTCAATTTTAAAGATGCGCAACGTTATGATGTGCTATTTTGCAGAAGAAAGTGTATAGCTATTACTTGTCGTTAAAAAGTTATTCAAGTTTTTCTGAGTGAAAAAGTCACAAATTTCAAACTTTTGCTAAAAATTGCTCTATATTATGATGTGAATGAGTTTCGAGCAATTTTAACTTCTGATATCAAACTTTTTCATCCTTTTATCGATCCTTCAATCAGCAGAAACAACCATGACTAGTTTCTAGATTTTTATTTTAAATTTATTTAGTGGTTGTAGCCATAACACATTTACTAAACCGTCACCCAAGTATGGGTAACACGACCTTCAATCAATAAAAAATCTAGAAACTTGGAATGGTTCTTTCTGGTGATTTATAGATCGATAAAAGGATAAAAAATTTATATCAGGAGTTTATTTGGTTCTTAGATTGCTCGAAACTCATCAACATCATAATATAGATCAGTTCTTAGCAAAAATTTGAAAATTGTGATTTTTTTTCCACAGTAAAACTTGAATTACTTTGAAACGACAAGTCATGGCTATACACTTTTTTCTACAAAGTTGCACATCATAACGTCGCGCAGTTTTTGAATTTAATATTGATTAAAAATCTTAATCCAAAGTACACTTTTTTGTTATTTTTAATTATTTTTCTTAAAAAAATTCATAGTTTTGCGTTATTCAAAAAATCATACATACAAATTAAGAGTCCAAAACAGACCCAGACATTTGAAGCTTGAGCCCCAAAAATCCCAGACATAGTACAATTTTGGGCCACCCTAGTCTACATACTCGCACTTTGCAGTTGCATATTTGCAGTTCAATTCTTGGGTTAGTTGACCTACTTTGGACCCTTTAAGCGGTGTTTTTCATATGTTCATGTTTTATCTCATATATTGACGGTAAGTTTGAAATTTTTCGGGAAATTTATTTATAATTCATTATCTTATCTGCAAGTTTCCATTAGAATTTTTAACATATTTAGGTTTCGTCGTAATTGAAAGATTTGCAGAGATGTGGATGATCAATATTTCCATATTCGAACCTACTGTTCCTATGCTGGTTTTGAAATGTTATCTTTCATTGGATCTAGAACTGAAATTCCTATAAAAAGTGTGAATTTTCTAAAATAAATATACAAATTTATTAAAAATGTAATCTTTATTAAAATAACCTCATAAAAAAGTATAACAGGTTTTTTGGGATACCACACTTACGAACTGGAAAATTGATAAGGGAAACGTCTTGGAGTATACTTTTCGAACTAAATCAAAAAAATGCATATGTTTCATTTTTGAAAGAAGCCATTCATTTTTGAAGTTAGCCAGCCAACGCTTGCAAGCGTTGAAAAGTAAGGAAGGAAAACGCCTCGAAGGAAAATGTAAGCAGCTAGGAAAATTCGGAAAAATGAAATTGTAAAACTTCAACTAACACATACATAATTTTGGCGAATAGAAAGCTTACGTTAAATTTTAGAGTTAAAGGACACGGTTTTTCTCGGTTTCTGCTTTTACTGGAAGCCTGGGTTGACTTCCGTTTTTTTGACTCTTCATTTCCAGTTCCCTTTTTAACCTTCAAAGCAATTGGGCCGGTGAAGATTTCATGAGAGAACCTTTTTTTTTGCAGTATGTTCGTGTTTTGATAGCCAACCGAAGAACTTATCTTTTATCCAGGTGGGCTACTTATTTTTCTGCAAATTTGATCGAGGATTTTGTTTGAGGGTCAACAGGTCGAGAAACGGTAAGGTGATTGGTGATCAAGTGCCATGCATAATATACTTACTCTATTGATGGGGCTCTTAGCCGGGCAAGCATCGAAAAGGAGGATGATCTTTTTGGAGTGGGCTTATAAATCATACGTTTAGCACTCAGATCACTCCAACGCCTCAACTGCCACCCGTTGCAGTGGCATTCTTGCCCTGCTTAAAAATTCCCACCTTTGATGATTTGTTGGTATTGAAACAAAGTCTTGGTCATGTCAGGTCTAAAACTGGAGCATCAAAGTAGAAAGTCTCCTATTTTTTGAATCCTTTAAAAATTTTCCGGGATTTCCATTGACATTCATTTATTTTAGGAAAAATAGGTAGTATGGTTCAAATTCTTCACAGTGAAAGTTAAATTTCTTTTAACTTTGGCATGAATAGTAAAAAAACTTGTTTTTTCTTCATTCACTGTAATTTGTCAAAACACGCCCCGCTAATTGAACTGTCTGATTTACCATTGATTAGGAGGACCATTTTTAAAAGCGTTAAAAATTTTATTTTAAAAATGGCAAAAAGCGGTATGGTAGGATTCAGGAAGAAAAGGGTACATTGTGTGCATAGGAGTCTCTTCATCCTATGCTAGCAAAATATATTATTTACAATTCAAGGCATTTTAGGACTAAAGTAGGCTCTAAGTCCAAAATAGGAGCACTTACCCTGTATGCATAAAAAACTTTTTCTGTACGTTTGCTTGTTTGTTTGTTCTCTATAGGCTCAGCGGTCTTAAGACCTACAGAGCTGAAATTTGGCTTGGATACTCGTTAGGGCCAGGAATGATGAAAAATGTATTCAGATTGAAAGGGGGTTGTCGTCAATACATGCCAAATATTGTTTTAGCGATATTGGCTTTATTATACAAAGGATTGTAATGAAAATTAGCTCATGAGTATTTTGAGGCGCGAGTTATAGATTTCTGGTATCACAGTTAGGATCGGGTCGTCCATATAAACTGTTTTATGTTTTTGCGATATTGGCGTTATTATACACTGGATTGAGATAAAAACTTCCACATAGAAGTTTTGAGTGACGAGCATTCGATTTCGGGTATTACATAAATTCAGAGTCAGGGGTCAGCCAAAGGGGTTGTCCATAAAACCTTTGAATGTTTTTGCGTTATTGACGTGATTTTACATTGGATTGATGTGAAAATTTCCATATAGGAGTTATGAGGGACGCTCTCTTGCTTTCAGGTTAAAAATTTTTAGTCAGGGGTCGGCAAAAGGAGTCGTCCATATTATCTTCTCATTGTTTTTGCAATATCCTCTTGATTGTGCATAGGATTGAGATGAAAATTAACACAAGGGAGTTTTACAATAAAGGTTATTGATTTCATGTGTCAAGTTTTGGTTCGTGGTTCAAAAAAGAATTATGCATAGGATTGAGATGAAAATCTGAGATGGGGTTAATGAGCTATGAGCAAGTTCCGGGTCACGGGTCGACAAAAGGGGTCGTCTATATTAACTGTTCACTGTTTTCAAGTGACTGACGTTGTTATGCATATGATTAGAATAGAAAACATCGCACAAGGGAGTTTTTAGGCACGTAAAGTTGGTTTCAATTAGCTGATTTTGAGGCACGGGACGGAGAAAGAGTGTTTCATTATTGGTTCAGTGTTTTGTCAAATAATTTTGTGGAAGGCAGTCAAATGATACTTGGTATCCAATTTTAGTCTGAAGATCAAGCAAAGGAGTCGTGCATATAAACAAATAGTACATGTTTGTCATAATGTCATGATTTTGCAACCGATAGAGAAGAAAACACTCTCACATAAATTTAATTAACACTCTGTTGAATGTTTTCCCCAATATTGTCGACAAAAGGTATCGCATTCTATATTCTAAACTCATTTTGACATATTAATGCTTTCAAGCGAAACGAAGATCGGAGATCAGCTAGTATTAAATAACCAAGGATTATTGAAAACTATAGGAAAAAGCTTCACAGCACTTTCTGCACTACGATTAGGCTTAAAAAGATTCCAATGAAAGCTCGCATAAAGGTACTGCACCTAATGACGTTATTCCAATTATGCGCCGAATGCTAATGAGGGTGGCTACCCTACGCTTATGTTTCTCAAAGTTGATACCCCCAACTATGTGCCGTCTAATACCCATTGACTTCTGGCTCGCTTTGCTGAACTGAATATAGACACACGATCCGCGCCGCGCCACTAGACATGGAAATGAGGGAAGATTTCAACTCTTTTTCGACAAGCGACGAACCTTGCGCGCATTCCTGCCCGTTATGGAATTTGTTTCTGTCTCCATCTTCGAAGAGTCTCAAACGGCAGTTAAAATAAAAGCCATTGAAGCAACAGAATTCGCACTGAGATTCGTTTGTTTTTATTTGCATAATTTGTACTACAAGCGACCGATCGTCTCGTCGCCACGGATTCGACGCAAGAGGGCCCGGGAAAGGTTTGCTGGCTAATAAATTAATCCGCAGCTAAATGAGCGTCATTATGCCTTATTCGAGCGAAGGATTCTGCGCGCTGCCTGTTGTGGAAATGTGCAGAACAAAAACTATGTTTATGCCCTCACGAAAATAAAGCTCGAGGGGGTAATGTGGACACATATAAGTCTATAGAGGAGTTCCGTCTATTTTGTTCGGTGTCTGCAGTTAATGCAAAACACTGCTTTTCGAACTCGAAACCGTAGTATCATCGACCAGACAGACATGATTAGATTCTTAAATTGGATTCCTCCCCCTTCAATCGTTTCTTCCTCTGCCTTTTGTTGATAGAGACATCTGTTTTGAATTGATACTAATTTAGAATGAAGTTTTTCTTCCCATTTTTCTTTGCATAAGGGAGATGTGCGTTCTTTTTGGCGTTTTGCGCATACGGTTTATGGTCAGCCATGAATCATTGCCGTCGGCATCATCATTTGGTCGTTGTATACGAATGTAAAGTTCTGAATTTGGACATGGCGCACGTTGGGGGTCAATTGAGTTGTTTGTTTTGACACCACTCTAAATACTGCGGTGGGTGTGGATCTGAGGCAAATTCAGGGACATCAATACTGCTGATTCTTTACTGATCGTGAAACTTTTGTTAAAATTTTTTGGTATAACGTATTGACTTGGATGCGCCTGTAGTTCTATTAACAACAAGCTTTCAATTGTATTGGATTTAGAAAACAGAAATTCAAATTCAAATTTTTATAAAAACAATATAACATATCGACCAAAAACAAAACAAAGTCAGTCATTGATCTATTCTTGTGAGTGACAGACGTGTCTAAGTGAATATCTGAATTGAGATTCATAAGAATCTTAAAATCACGAGAATGGCGTGGTTGGTAGAATAAGAACAAAAAGCGCAGATTGTCAAAGCAGCTGCTACGAAAAATTTGTTTCTGATTCGGCCTCCGGTAGAAGGACGGATTGGCGCAGAGAGCGCAGATTTTAAAGCTGCTGCTACAAAAAAATAATAATTTGAATTGTCCTTCGGCAGTAAGACGGATTAGCACAGGGAGCACAGATTTTAAAGGCTGCTATTACGAACAAAATTGTTTCTGATCCGGCCCCTGAAAAAAGACGGATTTGCTTAGAAAGCGCAGATTTTTAATTCTGCTACTGATTGTTTGTTTTGATTTGGTCATCCGGTGGAAAAAGACAAAATTGGCACAAGAAGTGCAGATTTTTAAGGCTGATTATCGTTATGATTTTTCTTTCCGGTGGAAAAGACGGAATGGCTTTGGAAGCGCTGATTTTTAAGACTGGTGCTGCTTTGTTTGTTTTGGCTTTCCGGAGTAAAAAAAAGGAATGGATTTGGAAGCGCAGATTTTCAAGCAGCTTCTGCTGATTTTTTGGCCCTCCGGTGGAAAAAGCAAAATTGGGTCAGGAAGTGCAGATTTTATAGGCTGCTGTTACTGCTGCGGCTGATTGTTTGTTTTTATTTGGCCTTCCGGTGGAAAAGACGAAATTGGCTTTGGAAGTGCAGATTTTTAAGGCTGCTGCTGCCGATTTTTTATTTTGATTTGGATTTTGAAGGCTACTGCTGATTGTTTGATATAATTTCTCAGTTCCCAGCAAACATAAAATCACATTTAGAAATGATAGCACAAATTGTTAAAAATGCTAATGCGAATCGCGATTCCTACCAAATAAGTCTAATAAAGTTGGTATAAATCGGTTTCAGTTTTCAAAAAATCAGATGATTCATTTGAAAAATTATCCAATGAGAGAAGCTCAGCAAATATTGCCGCTGGCAACGATTTGCATGCTTTGAGAGCAAAACCTGCGCTTTCACGCATACTGGCAAGATATACGAATAAGGTGTTGAATGTCGTCAAATTTGTATCATTTTTATCACCTAAGCCAGAAGTTAAAAAAATTTCCTTATTTTTTTTTTTTAAGACATACACCGTCTAAGCCGATTTAGGCTTTACAGACTGAATTAATGAAGCGGATAACTTAAGATTAACATTCTTAAATGCTATTTTTCGAGTTTTATGCGACGATTCTATAGTGTTTATGAAACGTATAGCAAAGTTTGTTGCGAAGTTTACAAAAATTTGTGCTGGGTTGAGATTCATAAGAATCGTAAAATTACGACAATGGGTTTAAATTTAAAAAAAATGTTTTTGAACATCTAAACTGAAATTTGATCAAATGATCTTCCCACTAAAAACCCAATTTCGCTCAAAATCATCCTATGTTCTTTTGTGATACAAAAAATAAAACTGAAGCGGATAAATGGTGGATATCTTCAAGTGGGGATGAAGGCAAAAATTGTAAGGTAGGAGGAAACTGATTGCCGGTTTGGTGATCACAAGCTGTAGGGATCCATCAAAGTTGCTGCCTGCTTGGAATCATTTCAGTTTGGCGCAAGCAAACCCGGCAGCAGCTGCCATCAGCTGATGCAAACTATTCAATGAATTCTGAGCTCTGAGTTAGTTCAGCCCCAGTCAGCAGTAGGTACCAACCTAATTGGTATTTGGTGGAATGAGCCTTCCTGAACTGTCCGCGGGGAGGACCCCCGAGAGATTTGAGAAGCGAAGCAGCTATAGTTGGGAAATGGGTAAGAGACGATCGTCTAATGAGCATACTTCACCACGCCGCCGACCGCGTGAATCGAACATCGATGCCTTTCTTAGTAGGTAAAGTCCGACGAGAGTGAGCGCAAATAATCAATCAATGTTGTGGATTATTGAATTTCGGAGTCAGTCAGTTCATCTTTTCTATCCTATCACTCTCGCTGCCAGCCCCCTTTTCGTTTGATGGACAGAAGATGAAAGGAGCCGACTTTGAAAGAGGCTCCAAGGAGGTGATATTTGTATGACTTCGAGTATGTATGGCTCCTATTGATCTCCCTCTAGGGTTGATCAAGCAGAGTACGATTGAATCTATACCTTACATTTGAAGCTACTCCGAGAAGCGTTTTGCATAATTGGACACACCCACAAACGGGGAAATGATATAGTTTGGTTTACTTGTGGTGAAAAGTGATTTTTTTTAAAATAGTATTCCATTTTATGGAAACAGGATAAAATCAGATGAGGACATAGTGGTTATGTAATAAAAAAATAAAAAATAAAAATTGAACTTTGACAAATTGAAAAACAAAAACATCTTTTGAAGATTAAAAAAGAAGGAATAAATTTTATTCAGGTTATAAATGTTAAATTTACGGAACTTTAATTGATGTTATCCAGCTCTGTCGTTATCCAAGCTTATTCATGCAATTAAAAATCTTAAATCTAAAATTTCATGTATTCAAATATGAGGATATCAGATGCAAAGAGTCAGGAAGAATACGAGTTCATTGTGTAAATAGCAGTATCTTTGTCCTTTGCTCCCAAAATGAATTATTTACAATTTTCGGCATTTTAGGATTAAAGTAGGCTCTAGGTCCAAAGTAGGAGCACTCACCCTACATAACATACTCCTCAAATGGATCTTCACCGAAAAATTAAAAACTTGAAAACCAAATCACTTTAGAGCATCGAGAAGCCATTTGGAGGCCTTCGTCGTCGAATTAGCAGATCGGGGCAACCTTTTCAATGAATCTTATCTTGGTTTTCCCTCTAGAGCTGAGTAGGTACCTCCGCTAAGTTAAAACATGAAAGGCCATGGCCAAAACTGTCCGCCGTTTGCGTATGCGTTGCCGTAGAACTTAAGCAACGAACGACAACAAAAATAAAAATACTCTGCTGGTCAACTTCAGATAAGCTCCAAACCGGGGCGATTTTTCATTAACTAGCCAGCGCTCTGCTCTGTTCTGTCAAACGTTGGTGGGTGAGAAAAATAACACCACTCACTCAAAGAGACCATCTTCCTAGCAGAAATTTTAAGGAGAAATATTGATCAAATTCAAATCTTACATTAGCGGGGAAACTTCTTCCCAAAAACATGTATTTCCCCTTAAAGTGTGGCGATTTAATCCGTACATCCATCCATCTGCAGCGGACGACAAGTCCATAACTCATTTGAATGTCGAGTATTTTTCTGGTGGCAAAACGATTCGTGGTAAAACATGACGTGATGCGTATACGAGAAGAGATAAACAATGAAGTTAAAGCAACTTCAGGGATTAAACCTACGAAATGAAACGATGATGATGATGGAGTTCGGTGATGAGCCAAAAGTGTTTGCTGTTGTTGAATTTTTCCTTAACGTCTCAACGAGCATTTCGCAAGTTTTCGAAAAGAGAAAAAAAAAACACGCTAAACGTGGGAGTTTCATTTTTTTTGCCTCATTGCTGCTGCTTAAATCGGCAAAGATGATGAGTATAATGTACGCCTATGTATGCCTTATTCTTGTGTCGAGATACAAATGATTGCACTGTTTAGACACGACAAACCATCTTTTGTTCCATCTGAATGTGATCTGCTTAGGATGAGCTGCCAAAGCTTTTAATAAAGTTGCCGCGAGATACTTTGGAAGTTTCAAGATGATGTTGGTTGGTGCATTGAAATGATTAACTTATTTGCATTCGTCAAAGGAAAAGTGGTTAAAAATAAAGCATAATTTGAATCTGTTCAGTTTGAAGCAATAGCTTAGAGCTTAGAGATTGAGTAAATTCTACTTCAGTTAAAAATATTGAATCTAAAGCTATATATTTAACAATTTTGACAATTTTGACAATTTTGACAATTTTGACAATTTTGACAATTTTGACAATTTTGACAATTTTGACAATTTTGACAATTTTGACAATTTTGACAATTTTGACAATTTTGACAATTTTGACAATTTTGACAATTTTGACAATTTTGACAATTTTGACAATTTTGACAATTTTGACAATTTTGACAATTTTGACAATTTTGACAATTTTGACAATTTTGACAATTTTGACAATTTTGACAATTTTGACAATTTTGACAATTTTGACAATTTTCACAATTTTGACAATTTTGACAATTTTGACAATTTTGACAATTTTGACAATTTTGACAATTTTGACAATTTTGACAATTTTGACAATTTTGACAATTTTGACAATTTTGACAATTTTGACAATTTTGACAATTTTGACAATTTGACAATTTTGACAATTTTGACAATTTTGACAATTTTGACAATTTTGACAATTTTGACAATTTTGACAATTTTGACAATTTTGACAATTTTGACAATTTTGACAATTTTGACAATTTTGACAATTTTGACAATTTTGTCAATTTTGTCAATTTTGTCAATTTTGACAATTTTGACAATTTTGACAATTTTGACAATTTTGACAATTTTGACAATTTTGACAATTTTGACAATTTTGAAAAATTTTGACAATTCTGACAATTTTGACAATTTTGACAATTCGGCAATTTTGACAATTCGGCAATTTTGACAATTTTGACAATTTTGAAAATTTTGACAATTCTGAAAATTTTGACAATTTTGACAATTTTGACAATTTTGACAATTTTGACAATTTTGACAATTTTGACAATTTTGACAATTTTGACAATTTTGACAATTTTGACAATTTTGACAATTTTGACAATTTTGACAATTTTGACAATTTTGACAATTTTGCCAATTTTTACAATTTTGACAATTTTGACAATTTTGACAATTTTGACAATTTTGACAATTTTGACAATTTTGACAATTTTGACAATTTTGACAATTTTGACAATTTTGACAATTTTGACAATTTTGACAATTTTGACAATTTTGACAATTTTGACAATTTTGACAATTTTGACAATTTTGACAATTTTGACAATTTTGACAATTTTGACAATTTTGACAATTCGGCAATTTTGACAATTCGGCAATTTTGACAATTTTGACAATTTTGAAAATTTTGACAATTCTGACAATTTTGACAACTTTGACAATTTTGAAATTTTGACAATTTTGACAATTTTGACATTTTTGACAATTTTCACAATTTTCACAATTTTGTCAATTTTGTCAATTTTGTCAATTTTGACAATTTTCAAAATTTTGACAATTTTGACAATTTTGACAATTTTGACAATTTTGACAATTTTGACAATTTTGACAATTTTGACAATTTTGACAATTTTGACAATTTTGACAATTTTGACAATTTTGACAATTTTCACAATTTTGACCATTTTGTCAATTTTGTCAATTTTGACAATTTTGACAATTTTGACAATTTTGACAATTTTGACAATTTTGACAATTTTGACAATTTTGACAATTTTGACAATTTTGACAATTTTGACAATTTTCACAATTTTGACCATTTTGTCAATTTTGTCAATTTTGTCAATTTTGTCAATTTTGTCAATTTTGACAATTTTGACAATTTTGACAATTTTGACAATTTTGACAATTTTGACAATTTTGACAATTTTGACAATTTTGACAATTTTGACAATTTTCACAATTTTGTCAATTTTGTCAATTATGTCAATTTTGACAATTTTCAAAATTTTGACAATTTTGACAATTTTGACAATTTTGACAATTTTGACAATTTTGACAATTTTGACAATTTTGACAATTTTGACAATTTTGACAATTTTGACAATTTTGACAATTTTGACAATTTTGACAATTTTGACAATTTTGTCAATTTTGTCAATTTTGTCAATTTTGTCAATTTTGTCAATTTTGACAATTTTGACAATTTTGACAATTTTGACAATTTTGACAATTTTGACAATTTTGACAATTTTGACAATTTTGACAATTTTGACAATTTTGACAATTTTGACAATTTTGACAATTTTGACAATTTTGAAAAATTTTGACAATTCTGACAATTTTGACAATTTTCACAATTTTGACCATTTTGTCAATTTTGTCAATTTTTTCAATTTTGTCAATTTTGTCAATTTTGACAATTTTGACAATTTTGACAATTTTGACAATTTTGACAATTTTGACAATTTTGACAATTTTGACAATTTTCACAATTTTCACAATTTTGTCAATTTTGTCAATTTTGTCAATTTTGACAATTTTCAAAATTTTGACAATTTTGACAATTTTGACAATTTTGACAATTTTGACAATTTTGACAATTTTGACAATTTTGACAATTTTGACAATTTTGACAATTTTGACAATTTTGTCAATTTTGTCAATTTTGTCAATTTTGTTAATTTTGTCATTTTGTCAATTTTGACAATTTTGACAATTTTGACAATTTTGACAATTTTGACAATTTTGACAATTTTGACAATTTTGACAATTTTGACAATTTTGACAATTTTGACAATTTTGACAATTTTGACAATTTTGACAATTTTGACAATTTTGAAAAATTTTGACAATTCTGACAATTTTGACAATTTTGACAATTTCGACAATTTTGACAATTTTGACAATTTTGACAATTCTGACAATTTTGACAATTTTGACAATTTTGACAATTTTGACAATTTTGACAATTTTGACAATTTTGACAATTTTGACAATTTTGACATTTTTGACAATTCGGCAATTTTACAATTTTGACAATTTTGACAATTTTGACAATTTTGACAATTTTGACAATTTTGAAAATTTTGACAATTCTGACAATTTTGACAATTTTGACAATTTTGACAATTTTGACAATTTTGACAATTTTGACAATTTTGACAATTTTGACAATTTTGACAATTCTGACAATTTTGACAATTTTGACAATTTTGACAATTTTGACAATTTTGACAATTTTGACAATTTTGACAATTTTGACAATTTTGACAATTTTGACAATTTTGACAATTTTGACAATTTTGACAATTTTGATAATTTTGACAATTTTGACAATTTTGACAATTCGGCAATTTTGACAATTTTGACAATTTTGAAAATTTTGACAATTCTGACAATTTTGACAATTTTGACAATTTTGACAATTTTGACAATTTTGACAATTTTGACAATTTTGACAATTTTGACAATTTTGACAATTTTGACATTTTTGACAATTCGGCAATTTTGACAATTTTGACAATTTTGACAATTTTGCCAATTTTGACAATTTTGACAATTTTGAAAATTTTGACAATTCTGACAATTTTGACAATTTTAACAATTTTGACAATTTTGACAATTTTGACAATTTTGACAATTTTGACAATTTTGACAATTTTGACAATTTTGACAATTTTGACAATTTTGACAATTTTGACAATTTTGACAATTTTGACAATTTTGACAATTTTGACAATTTTGACAATTTTGACAATTTTGACAATTTTGACAATTTTGACAATTTTGACAATTTTGACAATTTTGACAATTTTGACAATTTTGACAATTTTGACAATTTTGACAATTTTGACAATTTTGACAATTTTGACAATTTTGACAATTTTGACAATTTTGACAATTTTGACAATTTTGACAATTTTGACAATTTTGACAATTTTGACAATTTTGACAATTTTGACAATTTTGACAATTTTGACAATTTTGACAATTTTGACAATTCGGCGATTTTGACAATTCGGCAATTTTGACAATTTTGACAATTCTGACAATTTTGACAATTTTGACAATTTTGACAATTTTGACAATTTTGACAATTTTGACAATTTTGACATTTTTGACAATTTTGACAATTTTGCCAATTTTGCCAATTTTGACAATTTTGACAAATTTGACAATTTTGACAATTTTGACAATTTTGACAATTTTGACAATTTTGACAATTTTGACAATTTTGACAATTTTGACAATTTTGACAATTTTGACAATTTTGACAATTTTGACAATTTTGACAATTTTGACAATTTTGACAATTTTGACAATTTTGACAATTTTGACAATTTTGACAATTTTGACAATTTTGACAATTTTGACAATTTTGACAATTTTGACAATTTTGACAATTTTGACAATTTTGACAATTTTGACAATTTTGACAATTTTGACAATTTTGACAATTTTGACAATTTTGACAATTTTGACAATTTTGACAATTTTGACAATTTTGACAATTTTGACAATTTTGACAATTTTGACAATTTTGACAATTTTGACAATTTTGACAATTTTGACAATTTTGACAATTTTGACAATTTTGACAATTTTGACAATTTTGACAATTTTGACAATTCGGCAATTTTGACAATTCGGCAATTTTGACAATTTTGACAATTTTGAAAATTTTGACAATTTTGACAACTTTGACAATTTTGACAATTTTGACAATTTTGACAATTTTGACAATTTTGACAATTTTCACAATTTTGTCAATTTTGTCAATTTTGTCAATTTTGTCAATTTTGACAATTTTCAAAATTTTGACAATTTTGACAATTTTGACAATTTTGACAATTTTGACAATATTGACAATTTTCACAATTTTGACCATTTTGTCAATTTTGTCAATTTTTGTCAATTTTGTCAATTTTGTCAATTTTGACAATTTTGACAATTTTGACAATTTTGACAATTTTGACAATTTTGAAAGCTTTGACAATTCTGACAATTTTGACAATTTTGACAATTTTGACAATTTTGACAATTTTGACAATTTTGACAATTTTGACAATTTTGACAATTTTGACAATTTTGACAATTTTGACAATTTTGACAATTTTGACAATTTTGACAATTTTGACAATTTTGACAATTTTGACAATTTTGACAATTTTGACAATTTTGACAATTTTGACAATTTTGACAATTTTGACAATTTTGACAATTTTGACAATTTTGACAATTTTGACAATTTTGACAATTTTGACAATTTTGACAATTTTGACAATTTTGACAATTTTGACAATTTTGACAATTTTGACAATTTTGACAATTTTGACAATTTTGACAATTTTGACAATTTTGACAATTTTGACAATTTTGACAATTTTGACAATTTTGACAATTTTTGACAATTTTGACAATTTTGACAATTTTGACAATTTTGACAATTTTGACAATTTTGACAATTTGACAATTTTGACAATTTTGACAATTTTGACAATTTTGACAATTTTGACAATTTTGACAATTTTGACATTTTGACAATTTTGACAATTTTGACAATTTGACAATTTTGACAATTTTGACAATTTTGACAATTTTGACAATTCGGCAATTTTGACAATTCGGCAATTTTGACAATTTTGACAATTTTGAAAATTTTGACAATTCTGACAATTTTGACAATTTTGACAATTTTGACAATTTTGACAATTTTGACAATTTTGACAATTTTGACAATTTTGACAATTTTGACAATTTTGACAATTTTGACAATTTTGACAATTTTGACAATTTTGACAATTTTGACAATTTTGACAATTTTGACAATTTTGACAATTTTGACAATTTTGACAATTTTGACAATTTTGACAATTTTGACAATTTTGACAATTTTGACAATTTTGACAATTTTGACAATTTTGACAATTTTGACAATTTTGACAATTTTGACAATTTTGACAATTTTGACAATTTTGACAATTTTGACAATTTTGACAATTTTGACAATTTTGACAATTTTGACAATTTTGACAATTTTGACAATTTTGACAATTTTGACAATTTTGACAATTTTGACATTTTGACAATTTTGACAATTTTGACAATTTTGACAATTTTGACAATTTTGACAATTTTGACAATTTTGACAATTTTGACAATTTTGACAATTTTGACAATTTTGACAATTCGGCAATTTTGACAATTTTGACAATTTTGCCAATTTTGACAATTTTGACAATTTTGACAATTTTGAAAATTTTGACAATTCTGACAATTTTGACAATTTTGACAATTTTGACAATTTTGACAATTTTGACAATTTTGACAATTATCACTATTTTGACAATTTTGACAATTTTGACAATTTTGACAATTTGACAGTTTTGACAATTTTGACAATTTTGACAATTTTGACAATTTTGACAATTTTGACAATTTTGACAATTTTGACAATTTTGACAATTTTGACAATTTTGACAATTTTGACAATTTGAAAATTTTGACAATTTTGGCAATTTTGACAATTTTGACAATTTTGACAATTTTGACAATTTTGACAATTTTGTCAATTTTGACAATTCGGCAATTTTGACAATTTTGACAATTTTGAAAATTTTGACAATTCTGACAATTTTGACAATTTTGACAGTTTTGACAATTTTGACAATTTTGACAATTTTGACAATTTTGACAATTTTGACAATTTTGACAATTTTGACAATTTTGACAATTTCGACAATTTTGACAATTTTGACAATTTTGCCAATTTTGACAATTTTGACAATTTTGACAATTTTGACAATTTTGACAATTTTGACAATTTTGACAATTTTGACAATTTTGACAATTTTGACAATTTTGACAATTTTGACAATTTTGACAATTTTGACAATTTTGACAATTTTGACAATTTTGACAATTTTGACAATTTTGACAATTTTGACAATTTTGACAATTTTGACAATTTTGACAATATTGACAAGTTTGACAATTTTGACAATTTTGACAATTATCACTATTTTGACAATTTTGACAATTTTGACAATTTTGACAATTTTGACAGTTTTGACAATTTTGACAATTTTGACAATTTTGACAATTTTGACAATTTTGACAATTTTGACAATTTTGACAATTTTGACAATTTGAAAATTTTGACAATTTTGGCAATTTTGACAATTTTGACAATTTTGACAATTTTGACAATTTTGACAATTTTGACAATTTTGACAATTTTGACAATTTTGACAATTTTGACAATTTTGACAATTTTGACAATTTTGACAATTTTGACAATTTTGACAATTATGACAATTTTGACGATTTTGACAGTTTTGACAATTTTGACAATTTTGACAATTTTGACAATTTTGACAATTTTGACAATTTTGACAATTTTGACAATTTTGACAATTTTGACAATTTTGACAATTTTGACAATTTTGACAATTATGACAATTTTGACGATTTTGACAGTTTTGACAATTTTGACAATTTTGACAATTTTGACAATTTTGACAATTTTGACAATTTTGACAATTTTGACAATTTTGACAATTTTGACAATTTTGACAATTTTGACAATTTTGACAATTTTGACAATTTTGACAATTTTGACAATTTTGACAATTTTGACAATTTTTGTCAATTTTGACAATTTTGACAATTTTGACAATTTTGACAATTTTGACAATTTTGACAATTTTGACAATTTTGACATGTTTGACAATTTTCGTACTTTTTTTTCTTTTTTAATCATTTATCATCACTTTTTAATATTATTTTTTGTCATTTTTTGCAATTCGTTTAAATCGTGTCATTTGTGTCTTTTTTGTCATTTTTGTGATTTTTGTAATTTTGTCATTTTTGTCATTTTTGTCATTTTTGTCATTTTTGTCATTTTTGTCATATTTGTCATATTTTTCTTTTTTTTCATTTTTGTCATTTTTGTCATTTTTGTCAATTTTGTCATTTTTGTCATTTTTGTCATTTTTGTCATTTTTATCATTTTTGTCATTTTTGTCATTTTTGTCTTTTTTGTAATTTTTGTGGTTTACTTTTATTTTAATCTGCGATTTATTTTTTATTTCAAAATTATTTTAAGTTCCGGACCGCTAAAATTTCCTTCTCGAAGTCTCATCGAATTTCGTTACATAAACAGGTAGCCCTCGTTCATTTTGCTGCTTCAGATAACGAAAGCAAAGTAGGATTTCCTTGTTACCAGCAAAAAAAGGAAAACATTCCACAATTTGCAATTTGCATACCGTACGATATGGCGGCAGCGCGTGCATCTATCCATGTTTGGTTTAGCAACCGAAGTGAAAAGTTTTCGATCGATTTGGACACGCGAGATATGGGGGTTCCTACTTTCTTACTGTAGAAAAAGGGTAGCAAACGACTCTGACCACCCACGAACATTGAGCGGACTTTTTTGATAAATCTTAGTTCAGCTTCCCAGTTGAGACTACCGACAAAAGACAGCATGGTTCAGAGTTTGAAAAATAGAAAATGGCGTCTTCCATGTGAGTAGGAATCTTTTTTCGTCGTTGCTGTTGTTGTTACTGCTCGTTTATCGAATGCTTCAGCGAGCAGCACAAGTTTTCAACTAAAGTCGAACTGATTAGCATATTAGATGTAACACCTGAGCCCGATTCGAGAAGTCTGATTGGTTGTCCGTTTGGATCGGAGGCGGCTCAAGTCCAGCCAATAATGAACAACCGACAAGAGGGACGAGTTACCGGCCTAGAGTCCGGTTTTTTTTTTCGTGTGTTAAGCATCATGTGGGGACACATTTGAAGGCCTACGCCTGCCAAAAAGTGACCACGGATGATAAAAACCGGCAGTCCAAGCCCCGAAAGTCAAACGAAATCCAATATTGGACACGTTTTTCGATTTTTTTGTCTCTTTTACCTCTTCCATTACCTAAGATTCTTCACGGCCTAGCCAACTAGAAATCTCGGAGGTGAACCAAAAAGCAAATATGCAAATATTTAATCCGAGTTTCCACCACGCAAGTTTCGGAGGCCAAAGAGTTGTTCCAAAGAGTTTATGTCCCACAAAAATACTATTATTTAGGCGAGGATCTGGTTCGGTCTTCGATTTTGGCTACGCCCGCTGGATTTGAGGTAAAACCTAGGCATCGTCTATGAAGAAGAAAATGGTGAACTGTCAGTGAAGATTTCTAATCTGCATTAATTTTTTTTTCTGAAACTGGTTTTAGATCCCTCAATCGCTTGAATTGTTTCTCGAAACCATCTTTCGGAATCGAGCTGGCAAAAACCTCGGCAAGGATGCGTGGATGTATCATCTATCATCTATCTCGGCATCAAACGACAAATGCTAGGAGTGTCATCCACAAGATATCCAATTAAAATTCATCACGAAGTATCACACTCAACACTTACTCTAAACTCTTGGTCGTAGTTGTTTTTCGTCGTCGTCTTTCTTGCTTGGTACATCAGATAGTAAAACAATGTGAATAAATGTGTCACCCATCATCGCCCCCGGATCGCTCGATTTGGGCCACATTTTCATTCACAGTTCCGAAGAAATTCAGTCTCCCATCTCGCCCCAAAGCCTACACCTTCTCTATCAAAGATCAAAAACATCCACCCCGAACAAACGATCATCCTGTAACCGATCTCGCACATCGGGGGAACATCTTCTTCATGTTTCCATCGTCAACCATCTCCAAGCGAACCAGACTAAATGGTTCCCCACATCTCCCTTAAAAAAAATCCGGGCATCCCACATCCTCTTTCGAATCGAAACGTGTTACAACATAGATTTGCAAACCTTCACGTACCAACCTAAGCCTCCCCTTTTCACTCCAACCTCGGTTGACGACATGATGATACCCTAGTCAGCTCTAGCTAGAGTATCAAATCGGAATTCAAAACGTGGTTCACCCTGAAGTTGGTAGGCTCGTGCCTGCCCCGCGATGTGTTTTATTATAATTTTTACCTTGTGACATTATTATTTTCTGTGGAACCTTTTGGCACCCCCATATCCCCTAATCTCCCTTTTTCCGGGGAACGCCTCATCGATGGGATCCCTTTCGAAGGAGACCAATGAAACTGCCATTAGTAGAGTCATTTGCATATAATTATGTTTTTTTTTGCACTTCGTCTGTATAGTTCGGTTTCAATTTCGTGGGTGTGAAGTGATATTGTGTTTGTGATGGGTTACGATGTCTTGTTTTGAACATGACAATAGCAATATCGGTGAATAAATTTTCTTACATTAGTTGCACATTTTTTAAATTATTTCAATTCTTAAATTTAATTTTTTTTCGTATTAAAAATGTTACATATAATCGTTCTCTATAAACTAAGCTGAAAATAAGCTAACGATTTTTGTTTTGATTAATAGATTTTCCTGTGATTTCGGCATTTTGCCTTCAAAACTTTATGGGAGCTGGTTTCATTTTGAAAGATTTCATAATCTAAAGTAACGAATTGGTGCAATTCGAAAAGATTGTAAGTTCTTAGAAAGGATAGTTGACCAGTCGCGTTAACCGAAGTTTTAGGTGACTGTTCATGCGAATACGAATTTTAAAAATATTTTTTATTTTTGAAACAAACATTTACAAGCACTTTTGATTTTTTGTTTTATTTTCTCTACCTATTTTATGTCAATTATTGTCAATATACAGAAGTCAATATTTGTCAATTTTTGTCAATTTTTATTATTTTTGGTCAATTTTTGTCAATTTTTGTCAATTTCTGTCAGTTTTGTCAATTTTGGTCCTTTTTTTGTCGATTGTTGTTAACTTTTGTCAGTTTTTGTCAATTTTTTTTGTCATTTTTTGTCAATTTTTGTAAATTTTTGTAAATTTTTGTAAATTTTTGTAAATTTTTGTCAATTTTTGTCAATTTTTGTAAATTTTTGTCAATTTTTGTCAATTTTTGTCAATTTTTGTCAATTTTTGTTAATTTTAGTCAATTCTTGTCATTTTTTGTAAATTTTGACAAAATCAGCCTACAAGCAGATCACTGCTGCCAAATTTTCTAAAAAAAATCATTTTCTGATTACTGAGCTTGAAAACAAGAACATTTTCTTGAAAATCTTGGCCACCTATGATCTACACTACACTGGCCACCTATGATACAATCTAAATTTGTATTAATATTGATTCAACTTTGACACTTGATAACTTCATAAAAAGTTTTTACTTTAGTTGAAAAAATTTGATTCTTCGTCGACGCATTTATTTTTCTATTTTGGCTGAATTTAGAAAATATTGAAAATATTAACGATTTTAAGACATTTTTTATGTATTTTCCTAGTAATTTCCAGACAAATTTCAAAAAATTTAAAATGAATTACTTACAGTCGTTTAAAAAAATCATCAGCCCTTTATTTGAAATAATAATTAGACAATTGCTACGACTTTTTTTTTTAAATATTTATCCATTATTTTTTCAGACAAACAAGTTTAATATTATTATTTTCATAAATCCTTTTTCAGATTAATTAAGGAAAATATAAAGAAATTTTACTATCAATTCCAAAATAGTTACACATTTTTTAAAGAAAACTCAGACATTTAAACTAAGCTTAGATCTTTTCATATAAGTTTCAGATAAATTCCAAAAAATAGATAATTCATAAAATGAATTCCCACAGTTTTAAGTCAATTTTCAGACAATTTCAAAACTGATTTCCAATTAAATTCTGATCATGATATTAAGAGAATTCAATACCAATTGAATGATTTTAAAATATTATTTTAGAAACATTTGAATGATCAGATATAGACCTGACAATTTTCAGACACTCTAGGGACAATTTGTTCATCAATTTTGTGAAAATTTAAAAATAGTTTAAAAAATAATATTTTAAACATTTTCAGGAAATTCGGAAATAACCGTCCAAGAATGTTCAGAACTATTCTAAACAATTTTCATACGATTTCTAAAAAAAAAATATTAAACAATCAAAGTGTTTCCGAAAATTTTAAAGAAATTTCTTCAGTTCTGCCAAATTTACATAATTAAAATTTTTTGAAAATTTGTGTAAACTTTTGTAGATTTTTAACAATTTTTATCGGAATTCTTTTAAATTTTTGTAGTTTTTGAAAATTATTGTACATTTTTGTAGTTTTTTTGTAATTTTTGGTAGTTTCTTAATTTTTTTTGTCAATTTTTGTGAATTTTAATATAATTTTGATCATTTTTAATTCAACTTAAATTTCGACTCGTTTGACTCAGTTCGAATTCGGTTTTTCGTAATTCGATCTTATTTTACTGCAGAATTTAAAAAAAATAGTGTTCCGAAAAATTTTAATGACTCTATATGATTACCTGACCATTTTCAAAATGTTTTTCCGTCAGTTATGAGGTCATTTTCGAATACTTTACAGAAAATGTTTTAACCATTTTCACAAAATTTCAAGAGTATTTTCCGAGAATGTTCATTAAAATTCCAGACGCTTTTCCAATCTTTCTCAAAATAACTATTCAGATAATTTTCGGTAAACTTTTCAACAATTTTTATACAAATTAAATGGTCAAAATTTCAAAGATTTCAAAATATTTTCACAAATTTTTGAGAAATTTCCTTAATTTTTCCAAAGTCAAGAAAAAATCATTTTTGAAGATTCAAGTTTTTTTATTTGGTAAACAATTGTTAATGTTTTGGTGAATTTTTAAATGTGGACATTTTTGTAAATTTTTAAAAAAATTTAAAATTTTTGATGATTTTTGTAAATTTTTAGTAATTTTGGTAAATTTTTATAAATTTTTGTAAATTCTTGTAAATTTTTGTAAATTTTTGTAAATTTTTGTAAATTTTTGTAAATTTTTGTAAATTTTTGTTAATTTTTGTAAATTTTTGTGAGTTTTTGTAAATTTTTGTAAATTTTTGTGAATTTTTGTAAATTTTTGTTAACTTTTAAAAATATTTGTTGATTTTTGTCAGTTTTTGTTAATTTTTGTAAATTTTTGCAAATTTTCGTCATTTTTTGGTAAAGTTTTGTTAATTTTTGTAATTTTTTTTTTAAATTTAAAATTTTTTTTTTAACTTTTGAATATTTTTATAATTTTTTTATTGAATTTTTTAAAATTTTTGTTATTTTTTTAAAATTTTTGTAAATTTTTGTAGATTTTCGTAAATTTTTGTAAATTTTTGTAAATTTTTGTAAATTTTTTTAATTTTTTGTAAATTTTTGTAAAATTTTGTAAATTTTTGTAAAATTTTGTAAATTTTTGTAAATTTTTGTAAATTTTTGTAAATTTTTGTAAATTTTTGTAAATTTTTGTAAATTTTTGTAAATTTTTGTAAATTTTTGTAAATTTTTGTAAATTTTTGTAAATTTTTTAAATTTATGTAAATTTTTGTTAATTTTTGTAAATTTTTGTAAATTTTTGTAAATTTTCGTAATTTTTTGTTAATTTTTGTTAATTTTTTTTTGTTTTTTGTTTTTGTTTTTTTGTAAATTTTTGTAAATTTTTGTAAATTTTTGTTATTTTTTGTAAATTTTTGTAATTTTTTGTAAATTTTTGTAAATTTTTGTAAATTTTTGTAAATTTTTGTAAATTTTTGTAAATTTTTGTAAATTTTTGTAAATTTTTGTAAATTTTTGTAAATTTTTGTAAATTTTTGTAAATTTTTGTAAATTTTTGTAAATTTTTGTAAATTTTTGTAAATTTTTGTAATTTTTTGTAAATTTTTGTAAATTTTTGTAAATTTTTGTAAATTTTTGTAAATTTTTGTAAATTTTTGTAAATTTTTGTAAATTTTTGTAAATTTTTGTAAATTTTTGTAAATTTTTGTAAATTTTTGTAAATTTTTTAAATTTTTGTTAATTTGTGTAAATTTTTGTAAAATTTTGAACATTTTTGTTAAATTTTGTTCAGTTTTGTTATTTTTTTTTTAACTTTTTGTGAATTTTTGTAAATTTTTGTAAATTTTTGTAAATTTTTGTGAATTTTTGTAAATTTTTGTAAATTTTTGTAAATTTTTGTAAATTTTTGTAAATTTTTGTAAATTTTTGTAAATTTTTGTAAATTTTTGTAAATTTTTGTAAATTTTTGTTAATTTTTTTTTGTAAATTTTTGTAAATTTTTGTAAATTTTTGTGAATTTTTGTAAATTTTTGTAAATTTTTGTAAATTTTTGTAAATTTTTGTAAATTTTTGGAAATTTTTGTAAATTTTTGTGAATTTTTGTGATTTTTTGTAAATTTTTGTTAATTTTTGTAAACTTTTGTTAATTTTTGTAATTTTTTGTTAACTTTTGTAAATTTTTGTAAATTTTTGAAAATTTTCGTAAATTTTTGTAAATTTTTGTAAATTTTTGTAAAATTTTGTAAATATTTTTAAATTTTTGTGAATTTTGTAAATTTTTTTGATTTTTTTTTAATTTTTGAAATATTTTGTACATTTTTGTTAATTTTTGTTAATTTTTGTTAATTTTTGTTAATTTTTGTAAATTTTTGTAAATTTTTGTAAATTCTTGTAAATTATTGTTAATTTTTGTAAATTTTTGGAAATTTTTGTAAATTTTTGTAAATTTTTGTAAATTTTTGTAAATTTTTGTAAATTTTTTGTAAATTTTTGTAAATTTTTGTGAATTTTTGTTAATTTTTGTTAATTTTTGTAAATGTTTGTAAATTTTTGTACATTTTTGTAAATTTTTGTAAATGTTTGACAATTTTTGTAAATTTTTGTACATTTTTGTTAAATTTTGTTCACTTTTGTTAATTTTTTTTTAATTTTTGTGAATTTTTGAAAATTTTTGGAATTTTTTGTAAATTTTTGTAAATTTTTGTAAATTTTTGTAAATGTTTGTAAATTTTTGTAAATTTTCGAAAATTTTTGTAAATTTTTGTAAATTTTTGTAAATTTTTGTAAATTTTTGTAAATTTTTGTAAATTTTTGTAAATTTTTGTAAATTTTTGTAAATTTTTGTAAATTTTTGTAAATTTTTGTAAATTTTTGTAAATTTTTGTAAATGTTTGTAAATTTTTGTAAGTTTTTGTAAATTTTTGTAAATTTTGTTTATTTTTGTAAATTCAGTAAATTTTTGAAATTTTTGTAAATTTTGGTAAATTTTTGTAAATTTTTGTAAATTTTTGTAAATTTTTGTAAATTTTTGTAAATTTTTGTAAATTTTTGTAAATTTTTGTAAATTTTTGTAAATTTTTGTAAATTTTTGTAAATTTTTGTAAGTTTTTGTAAATTTTTGTAAATTTTGTTTATTTTTGTAAATTTAGTAAATTTTTGAAATTTTTGTAAATTTTTGTGAATTTTGGTAAATTTTTGTAAATTTTTGTAAATTTTTGTAAATTTTTGTAAATGTTTGTAAATTTTTGTAAATGTTTTTAAATTTTTGTAAACTTTTGTAATTTTTTGTAAATTTTTGTAAATTTTTGTAATTTTTGTAAATTTTTGAAGTTTTGAAAATTTTTGAAAATTTGAAATTTTTATTAATTTTCTAAAATTTTTGTCAAATTTAATATTTTTTTTTACTGTAAGTTTTTCTGAATTTGTTAAAATTTTTATGTATTTATTATTATTGATGAAAATTTTTGTGAACTTTTGTTAATCTTTGTAAATTTTTGTAATTTTTTCAAATGTTTGTTAATTTTTTAGATTTTTTTAAATTTGTCAACATTTGTTAAATTTATATGATTCATGAAAACTTTGAAAATTCCTTAAATTTTTGTAAATTTTTGTAAGTTTTTGTAAATTGGTGTCCATTTCGGTATTTTATTGTAAATTATTATAATATTCTTTAAATTTTAAAATTTTTTGCATTTTTTGTAGGTTTTTGCTTTTGATTTCAATTTCCTTAAATTTTAAAACAATTTTTGTTATAAGATTATTTCTTGTAATTGGTGTATATAAAAAAGCAGGTGTGAAATATCTATGAAAGTTTTCTTAAATTGGATACATGTTTTCTTCATTAAATTTTTTCTACTTAAGCCTCTCAACTGAATACTTTTGTCGTTTTTTTATATCTCATATTTTAATCACACAGCCACACTTGTGTATGGAAAATCCTTTAGCGGTATGCTTCTTGGGCTTTGCTGCTTGCCTTTGAAACGCGGTCAGCCAATGAGAATTCAAAGAATTCCTAATTCAATTAAGATAAAGCGAATACCGGGGGCCACTCATACTGACCGCTAGAAGAAATTAAGATCATTCCACAACTCCCGCGCTGCCACCATCTTGTGTTCATTGATTGATGAACGCAGACTGCGCACGAGATTTACCTATTTTAACTTCTCTAGCCATGTTTCAAGTAGCGACAGGCACGCGAAACTGTGCTTTTTGGGCAGCCGGGGCCGTCTCGTCGTCCCTTAGATATGCTAATTCCTGTACTACCGTGAAGTGCCATGATTTGCTGTAGAGGGTGTTCAAGTGGCCAATCCCTCTGTCGATATTGGCCCCATCAACCATCTCTCGGCCGTTCCGTGGCCCATAGTGTCGGGATTCGTGTTCTTTAACTCGCTCGAGTATTTACCAAATGCGCCGCCGCCGTCGCCGCCATAAGCTTCGCGTGAGCCGATGTTCGTTGTAGAGTAATTTTTGACCTCATCACACACCATCATCCACCCACTATGGATACTCACTTGGATCTATTCTACCAACTGAGGATTTCAGAGCCGAATTCTGCCTTCGAGGGAGGGGGGTATTTTTATCAAAGGGAGAGAGAGGAATGATCAGAATTATAAAAAGATAAGAGAGGCTTCTTATTTATAAGAATTTATCCACTAAGACGTTAAGATCTCGGAAGCGTCCACTATGCTTACTTGTCAATCCAAAACATTTGGTCCTTTGAGCCGGATCCGGGTCAATTCCCGCGTTCCTGACAATGCGAAGGAGCGCATCGCGCGGTTCAAACCACACTTTGTCGAATGGCGAAATTTGATTCGATTTTGATCATCAGCGCCTATTCGAACCCCTTTAATCCAGCTCTGGTGGATCAGTAATATACAAGTTGTCCCTTTCGAGCGGATCGTTTACCGAAAAGCTGCCCTGCGACGACGCCCAGCTGGGGATTTGTCGGGCAGATGTTGAATACCAGGTGCAGTCGTGACCGGTTTGACAGTCCCCCGGTTTTTTTTTCTGTGGCCCGCCACGGCGCCCTCTGTTTTACTCGGCTTGAGGAGAGAACATTTTTGCATAGGCCTTGTGCCATTAGATCTGATGGGTGTAGACCAAGGCGTTGGGTGTCCCCCCTTCTCGGGGCTATTCGGGCTAGAGCAGCAGGAACCCAACCCAAAAACTTAAAGAAAAAATCCGAGAGTCAATCTCATCCCGGCAGCAAATATTCGCTGAGGCAGGCAATCCGCGTGACCACAAATCCAGCGCGAAATACCAGCACAAGCCAGGAGTTCGAGGGAGTTCGAGTTGGAGTTGGAGCTGATCAGCACCCAGATTTGGTGTTAATTTAATCAAATGTCGCCGCAGGTCATTTTAGGAGGCCTACTCTTATGTATATGTCCTACGTTTCGAGACGGTTTTTCTTCAAACTGTAACAGATATCGAGGAACTGCGCAAGTTATTTGTGCTTGTTGAGTTGTTTGATGCATTTCCATTACAGAAAAAAGCAATAGCAGCAGATTCCATCGGGTCGATATGAGTGCAAAATCGCGCGGCGTCCACCGCCGACCGTTTTAAAGGTTGGGTAATTTCTGTGTGGCGATTTGGGCGCCTCTAAGCCAGACCAGGTGCGCAAGTAGGACCTACTGGAGTTGTCAGCAGAGCGTCTCTCGTCTGCGCTAATGTTGTTTTAAGCTGCCCAACTATTTTGACGAACCCGTGGGCGAAATCTACGTCTCGGTATGTTATCTCCGGTGAAGTTTCCTTGATCTGGCTGCTAAGTCTGCTGCAGGGGTCTCTCGTATCTGCGTTGCGCTGAATTTCAGCTTTCCAGGGCTTCTTTCAACTGGGCAGCTGCAGATGTCTTTTGTTGCAATTTAGCAAAAATCTTCGTGTTATTTCAAAAAATTAAATTATTTTTTTGTCGAAATTTTCTATTGATTTCTAGTGAGCTTCATATCTGGTTAGTGAGTTTCATAGCTGCCCCAAAGATTGACCTGAAAAATAACTCAAAAGGCCGATTCGGAAATTCGGGATAATCATAGAACTGATAGGACCATCTTAATTATTTACGAATCTATGAAACCATTAAATCTCGATTGTGTTTTCATTACGTCGTATAAAACATCTAAAAAATTTACAGAAAACGCCTGCAACAGTTATTAAAACAGCTTTAATTCTTATATGTGCTTGTATTTCACATATAGAAAATGTTGTCCAGGCTGTATTTGTTCGTAATAAAACTGTTTGTTTACATTTTGTTTCATACGACGTAATGAAAGCTCATGAGTTTTGAGAAGAATTATTAGGACAACTTAAAATACAGTTTCTATTCTTTTGATTCCAAAATTTTCGAGTTTTCTACACTCAGGCAAATTCTTATTATAATTTTCGTGAGATGCGTCTTATGAACCGCCTTTAAGAACGCAAAATTGATTTTCATAAGAGTCTTATGATAAACTTTCGACTCTTATACGTAGTTCTTATGAAACGGCATTGTGAAAAAAAAGATGAACACATTCATTCCATCAGTCATCGATTTCATGGTTGTCAAACAAAAGTTATCCTTAACAATTTATGTGATTGTTATCTTCTGAATGGTAAGTTTTAATTCCATTTTATTAATTGTCAACTTTTAATATATTCGTAAACTCGAAACCATTTTTGTTTACTTTTCAGCATGTTGACCGGCAAAAAGCGCCAGATTGGATGCAGCAAAAAAAACCTCCTTTGGGACCGGGTGTGGATGTGCTGCTGATGGTGCTGCTGGTCACTCATGATGTATTTCCAAACAAAGCGGCGAAAAAATAAATTGAATCTTTTCAACATCGAATATTTTTATTAATCTTGATAGACGTGACATTTCCTGTTTCCATAAGACCCTCTTATGAAGAGCAACAAAATCTCATTGAAGTAAGTGTTCATCTGAAGAATTCATTCGCGTCATAAGACAATCTTATGAATATTGAAGATTTTTCTTATAGCGCCAGTTCATAAGAAAATCTTGTGGCATTCATAATAGTATTTTTCTGAGTGTACGAGAAATTGTCATTGAAAAAATGTGTTCAGAAATACATTTAAAATATTACAAACTACCTATATGTGCAAGTTTGGTAAATTTCTACCGTAGTTAAAGTGACCAGCTTGCTTACTTGAAAAACTTCAGTTTGATTAAATCTTCGTTTTGATAGGTAAAAATGGTTAAATACTATTTAGAATTCAGGAATATCTTTAGAATACCTTGTACAGAAATTTTGAGAAGGATTCGTCCATTTGCATACCTGGAAGGAGAAAAAAAGAGGTTCATTAGATAAGTCTCGAAATCTCACCAAATAGTTTATGAAAAATATTCATGTAATGTTTGTGTCCTGTGCTTTATTTTTGCATAGGCAGGAGATTTTAAATATTTCTCCTATTTCCCCTAAGAATATTTTGAATAATGGCATTCCCTGAAGGTATTGAGGATCCTACGGGGTGGACATTCCCCGCGAGAAAATTCTTCAAGTGGATTCTTTCTAAGGAATATTCCTTGAGAGAAACTCGCCTATGAAAAAAAATCCTTGACAGAATTTGGCTATTATTTTTGTTTCCTTATGAGGAACCTTCAAGGACATTCCTCAAATGGAATTGTGCAGGAGAAAATTCCCTGTGAGGAACTTGTAACAGGACAATCCTTTAGAGCAGGGGTTTTCAGATCATTTGCTCGGCGGAGCACTTTTTAAAAACAAATGTTTTGACGGAGCACCTACATTTTTGAAAGAGTGAAACCCGAGTTTTGAAAACTTGATAGTATTTATCGTTCAAATAAGATGTGCCTTGTCATCGTAGTCAATAACATCGGTAATGAATGGCTACTGTTTGAATAGTCTTGTTTTTATTAACAAATTATGTGTCATCAAAACTTAATAATTTCAATAGAACAAATACGCTTTCCTCGATTTTTCAAGCTGTAACAAGTTTGCTTAAATTTGTGTCAGTTGTAGCCTGACGTCTAGTTCCGCGTTTAGTCGGGATCGGTATTTTGTCTTCGTTGCGATATATGTGTTAAAATCCAGACTCACATAGATAAGTTGTGGAATACGGCAGAAGTAAAGTTTTGATTCATCGGACAAAATTTTAAATGTATTTTTCAGTTGACACCAATACTCCTCCAACAACTTTTTGGATACGAATCTTTCATATCTATCAAGCTTTCATATTCTTGCAATGTTAATGATTCTGGTTTCTTTGACATAAAAATAGGCTGTTCATTTAAAGTATTCGATCTTTTTATTATTTTATGATATTTTTCGGGGAATTTTGCTGAAAGCTGTTCAAAAAATTCTGCAGCAAAACATAGTAATTGTAATTGTAAATGACTTCATTAGACACGTGGGCCTGTTAGTTTGAGTTTACACCAAGGAATCTATATATATAAAAAGAAATTTCTGTATGTTTGCTTGTTTGTCCTCTATAGACTCAGCCGTCTTAAGGGCTAGAGAGCTGAAATTTGGCATGGATGCTCATTAGGACCAGGAAGGATAAAAAATGTTTTTAGATTTTCGGATGACCCCTTCTGAAGGGGGTCGTCCATAGCACACAAATATTGTTTTCGCGATATTGACGTTACTTTTCGTCGGATCGTGTTAAAAATTTGCACATGAGAGTTTTAAAAGACGAGCAATCGATTTCAGGTGTCAAATTTTGTGTAAGGGGTCAGCTAAAGGGGTCGTCCATATTAACTGATCGCTGTTTTTGCGATAGTGATGTTATTATACATCGTATTCAGATGAAAATTGCTACACGATCGTTTTGAGTGACGTGCAATCGATTTGAGGTATCAAATTCAGTGTAAGGGGCCGGAAAAGGGGGCCTTCCATATTAAATTTACAGTATCTTAGTGATCCGATGTTTTTATACATCGGATTGGGGTGAAAATTGGCACATAGGAGTTATTAGGGACAAACAACTGATTTCACTTATCAAAACTAAAATCAGGGGTCGGCCAAAGGGGTCGTCCATATTAACTATTCACTGTTGATGTTATTATACATCGGATGCAGACGAAAATTGGTACACGAGAGTTTTGAGAGATGAGCAATGGATTTAAGGTATTAAATTCAGTGTAAGGGGCCGGCAATGTTTTTGCAATATCGTCGTTATTTTACATTGGATTGGGATGAAAATTTGCACACGGTAGTTTTCAGGGACAAGCAACCGATTTCAGATGTCAAATGTTTTGCCAGGGGTCGACGAAAGGGGTCGTCCATATAAATTAATTCTTCACTGTTTTTAGCAATATTGTCGTTTTCATACAATGGATTGCTTTGAAAATTTGCACACGGGAGTTTTGAGGGAAGGGCAATCGATTTCAGATATCAAAGTTTATATAAGAGCCCACGAAAGGGGTTTAGCTTTTTGGCAATAATTGCGTTGTTATGCAATGATCGAATCGAAACTTATACACGTGGTTTTTTGGCTCGGTCAAAGGATTTCTGGTTTCAAGTTGAGTAGCAGACGACAGACAAAGTGATCGACCAATATTTTTGCAATTATTACTTAACAATGAATTCAGAAGTGTATCTGGAAAATGCTTGGCAATTGGCTTTCATACAAACTGTTCATGACATATTCCAAGTTGAAAGCGAAACGGAGCTCGTATGGGATCAGCTAGTACTAAAATAAATTTATCCATGAAAAGTATTGTGATTGTCATAATTCATGGAAATTATCGGATGATAACTTCAAAGTTATTTCTGATTGAATGCTTCTTCAATTTGGAAAGCTGTTAGGTTGCGCTTTTTTAGTGATTCTGCCCAAAATTTGATTTTTCTCTTGATAGTCATGATATTGCCGTTTTAATCGAAGATTGTTATTCCTTTACCTTGCATTGAAAGACTGAAGTCAGTCTTAGTTCAAACAGGTGAGACAACATTTTTCTACGAGATAACCAGCGATCTTCGGTATGAAGTAATAGCGTGGAATGTTGGCTAATCATCTCTTCGCACAACGCCTTCAAAAACCCTGAATTTTTCGGTCGAGCCTTAATAAAGTTGATTATTTTTATGCGTTCGTCCAAGACTTCCTTCAAAGATGATGATAGTTTCTTCATAGCGAGTGCATGTCGATGAAAGATGTAATGACTACTACCGCAACTTTTGGTCTTTTCTTTGATCTTGGCAACGACTCCAGCAGTATTTCCAACTATAGCTTTCGCACCGTCCATACATACATCAATGCAATTTCCCCATGAAATATTGTTGTCCGTAACATAATCATCAATTATTTAGCTTGAAAATTTCAGCCTCCGACGTGGAAGTTGGCAAAGGTTTGCAAAGAATCAAATCTTCTTCGAAACATTCAGAACCTTGAAAGCGAACAAATATTATGAGAATTGCTAGTCCATCTGAGGATTCGTCAAGCTGCATGTCGAATTTTGAAGTTCTCAATCGTTTTCAACATCTTCAGCCATGTCACAAATTCGCCGAGGAACAGTGTTGTCAGACATGGGAATCGAATTTACCAATTCCACTGTTTTATTGTCAACCATACGGACGACTTCTTGAATACCTACAAGGTTTGATTAAGTTTAAGTAATAGTATGCGCTTCTCCAGCTTTTCCAATCGGTAGCTCGCCAAGTACGGCGCAAGAACAGCCTTTTCTTTGAGTGTTTTGCACACTCAGTCCTTCAACACAACGTTGTTCGATCAAAGCAGTGCATTTTGACAATCCACCTTTCTTTGTCAACATCCCTGCAGGGATTCAGCTGCCAGTAAAAACAAAGCAAACAAAATTTTTTCGTTCGTACTATTTGCCCTGTGAATTCTTTTTTCTCATGTTTCGATAAAAATGAAACGATAAAAAAATACCAGAGTTTTTCAAAGGTGGTTTATGATTTTCGTTGCGTACGCCGCGGAGCACTTTCAAAAGCTTCGCGGAGCACCAAGTGCTCCGCGGAGCACGATCTGAAAACCCCTGCCGTGAACTGCCGTGATGATCTTCCCTGTAAGGCAGGGTTGCCAGATTGTGAACCGCTTTAATCCGTAGATTAGACGAAAAACGAAAAATGTACTGATGAAACCTGATGAAATTTTTGTTGATCATCTGGTACAAATTTCGTTTATACCTAACAATTTTCGATAGTCGATATTTTTCGAGCATCAACCCGTAGATCAGTAAAAGTACTCTAAATCGGGTAACGCTGCTGTCAGGTACCTTCCTGCGAGAAACTTGTTTATCAGAAAATTTCATGAGAGAAACATCTCCTTGACAATCTTCTTTGTGAGGAATCTTACTGAAAGAACTTTCCACGAAAGAACCTTGCCGATGATAAAATCCCCTTTGAGAAATTTCTCCGTGAGGAACTATAACACGTTCGTCACCGTGGGACCCATATTCAGGTGACGGGTGTATTTCTTGGGAGGCCCCGTCACATCGAAAACGTGTGACGCTCTCTTACTTATGTTATCCACTCAGTTAACACGTTCGTCGCTGAGCTCATTTTGATTTTGAAAAAAATCATTTGTTCACTGATACGTTTATACCTAATATGCATCAAACTAATTGGTTTTTGAAATCTCAGTTCAAACTGATCGTTTTATGAGTTTATAACTGCTCTATTTTTTTAAGACTACGCCCATTCTATCGCTATGATCTAACGAGCAAATATAGAGCTCTTTACAGAAAAGGTGAAGTCTCATTTTTGGGATGTAAATTTATTCATACAAAAATGAACAAAAGTTGGAGCAGTTCTGAACAATAATAAATGGATTCGTTTTATGACGTGCAGAGCTCCTCAAAACTCACCAAACAGTCTTCGGCATAATGTCGGTGCAAACGCATAAATCATGCAAAAAAAATGGAAACCGTTATACCAAATTCGGAGACTTGCATGGCTGCATCACACCCTCCAATTCCATCTATCGACTAGAATCCGCAGACAACGTCCCACGGAATCGATCCTTTCTGTAGAGCGCTATCTTAGACTGACTTTCATCGAACCGTTTGCCATAAATCCAATAAACTAATAAAACAGCTGGGGTTTTTCGAAGCAGATTACCTATTGTTGGGAGCAAAAGATTTCGATCCTCAACTCTTCTTGGATGCAGCATTGCAGTTTAGGTTGCCGCCGACTTTCACTGCCTCCGGAAAATTTTGCTTAATCTTTGCAGTTTATACATATTTTAACGATCGCATATTCCTGAAAATCCACCAAAACTTCCATCGAACGAACAAACAATCGGATCACAGATGATCCTGTGACAAACTAGAAAACGTTGAATGCGCCCCGGAATCAAATCAAAAGCCAATCAAGTCATAAAACGTTTCGAAGAATAAATCTAATGTCATTCCCCGCGCAAAACGACCGACTCCCATTTAAAAGCACCGATTTTTACTATCCTCGCTAGATCTGAGACTGGCTTCTCCCAGTTTCGTCAAATTCCGGAGGTTCAGAATCCGGTACCTCTGCTGACTGATTGCAAGGTGTTGATAGTAAAATTTTAGCATAGGTATACGACTTTTGGGACCGTGATCGGGGCCAAATGTGAAGATTCACCGCCGATGATTCGCCTCGGCAGCTCCGGTGGCATTTTTGCTGCCATTGATTCAAAAGCCAGAAGGCGGCAGATGAACCATCAATCACCCGGCAAGGGGCGATAAAATCTGACCGATTCTGGAGCCTCCCGTAGAAGAGAAACTCGGTGGATAATTTATTCGAAAAAAAAACGGGCCATAAACCGATAACATGGAAAATCAATAATCAATGTTTGGGTTGATTGAGCATAAGCGTATTGCTTAGCTTTTGTTTTTTCTTGAAAATATTTAGTGTTGATGGTTTACTTAAAAATCAAAATAAAAATCAAAACATCTTGATCTATCAAATTGATTGCAAATTGATATGTGCTAGCTTTTGTAAGGAGATAATCGGTAGAGAATTGATAAATAAAAAGAACTCTTATGAAAGGCATTCTAGATTACCTGAATTTTCTATAAGAAAAATTGAGAAAATTGAGGTCCAGCCAGGTTGCTTGGAAATCGAGAAAGATTGTTAAAAATTTGCCCGTTGTCATCCATATTATAAAAAAAAATCAAATCAAAAACTCCAATTTCTAAACGTAATTTATGAATTTTATGTTTCTTTTTAGGTGTAAGATAAGATTTGAACGCGTCTTATGCGTCTCTATAAAATATATTTTTTCATGTTTTTATCTCTCACCATTTCGTTTAAATCTTAATGACAAATGTCTAGATTTGAACTAATTTGCCCAGATGTTGACCGGTTTTAGAGTTTCAAATTATGGAATCCCAAGCACAGATTTAAGGGTTTTTTTGTAAATGCCCGGGTATGCCTGGGAGTCTTTGCATGAAATTTGAGCAACATTTTTTACTTAAAGTGAGAACTATCAGCTTTAAGGTTAGTTTTGTTGAAACGTTCTACAACTTTTAATAGAATTATTTGAAAACATAACTAATAAATAGCAGAAATGAGCATTCAGTACCGTTCAAAGATATAAATAAATTGTTATGAATGCTTTCAGATGTTCAACTTTGTTCAAGACTTTTTACTCGTGAAATGTTTTTAGCTAAACAAAATTCTTTAAGAGTAAGAGCTTTTATTCACCTACTTTTTGACAAGGTTAGACGATTCTTGAATATTTGGTTCTCGAGATAAAGCTATTTTACAAAATCGTATTTTTTTTTTTAACTTCTTTCGCTCAAACTTAAATATCTCATTTATGACCCAACGCAATAAGCGGAAATTTCTCTGAGAAACCTTTTAAAAATAAAACATCCGACGAGACCAAAATTTATATGTATATAAATTTTTGAAAAATTTTATCATACAAAAACAATGATATACGCCGAAATTAGAATTTTTATCAAATGAAATGAAATGGTTTAATGACAAAATTTTTCCTTTGATATTTTTGCTTGAACAATGCATGTATAAAGAATAGGAAAAAAATATTGCAGCTCTATAAAATTATTCAGGTGTGAGTATTTTTACAATTAATGTTTGTATTTTTTTTTTTTTAAATCCTAACTTTTGAGAACAACTCCTAGCCTTATTTTAATATGAAATTTAGATAAAAATGAATAAGGGATCATAAAGGTTTCATTTTAAAGATTTTTTTTTTGTTTTTACTCAAAATAGCAAGTAATAAACTAATTCTTTTAACCACAAAGGTAACAATTTTAAGCATTGGTGAAAACTCATCAAAAATTATTTATATACAAATAAAAGGAAGAGATTAAGTTTAAGGTTAAATCAGATTTATTTTCTAATCTTGTAAACTCGATTTAAATTAAACTTTAGTTTAAGACTTTTTTTGAAGAATTTTCTTTTTAAATAATGTTTAGGAAAAAACAAATGAAATATATTTCCTGCTGAATTTTCACTTGAAGTTAAAATACAAGTTCTTTGAACAACAAAAACTTAACACTCATGATTGAATTCATAACTAGAATCCTGTGAATATTTTTTTAATATTTTAATCAATATTTTTCTTAAAACGAAATCCTTTAAATCCCATTTTAAATAGACACATATTTTATTTCTTCTGGTTTGTGTTTTCAAGTTGGCTCTGACTATATTATTATTAAATATTAAATTTTAATTTCAAATCCTGAATCAAAATTTTGAAACAACGATCTCCTGCAATTTGAATTTTTATAAAATTCTTACAATTATTTTTCAATCTTGAGTAAAAAACGATCGAAATTTTTAATTTTAGTTCATAATCTGGATCCTGTCTTTGAACCTGAGTTTAAAAATTTGAATTCCTTATTTGAAAACGGTTTTTGAATCTAAGTTCCAGATAAGAATTCCTATTGATATGATCCATATAGCGAAATATGTATCAAAACCCTCAACCAGAAATATTTACTTTGAATTCTGTATTTTTGGCTTTAAATATGAATTCGTTATTCAGCAATTAATTCAACTTGTGAATCCATATGAAAATTGCGAGCTATGAAACTTTTTAAAGTTCTTATTCTGCATAAGAATCAAAAGTAAAAATATCAAAAAAAATCTTACACTCAGAAAAATACTATTATGTATGCCATAAGATTCTCTTATGAAGTGGCGCCATAAGAAAAATTAATGAAATTCATAAGATTGTCTTTTGACGCGAATGAATTCTGAAGATGAACGCCTACTTCAATGAGAGGTTGTTGCTTTTCATAAGAGATTCTTATGGAAACAGTAAATCACTTTCTAATAAGACAAATTCTCGATATTTCATGCTGAAAACATTCAATTTATTACTTGCCAAATTCGTTTAATATTAAATCCTTCATTGTCACCATCAGCAGCGCATCAACAGACGGCTCCATCAAAGTTTTTTTGCCGCATCTTAATCTTCGACCTTTCGTTTTTTGCCGATCAGCTAGCTGAAAAGTTAACAAATAATGTATTTTAGTTTACTAATATATTCAACGTTCACACCAAAAACATCAAATCGAACTTACATTTAACATTGAAGGAAAACTATAATAACTATGAACTGGCGTACTGTACTGTTAGATGATGAAAAAAAAAACTGATGCTATGAATGAATATGTTCATCATTTTTTCACAATGCCGTTTCTTCTATTTTTCATAAGAACATCGTATGAAAATTGAAAGAATTTCATAAGACTCTTATGAAAAATTAGTTTGGACGCAAAAAAGTGGTTCATAAGATGTATCTTATGAAATTTATAATAAGATTTCCTCTGAGTGTATAAATGGTTTGCAATTTGAAAAAGTTGCTATAAATATTCCGAAATTATGAGTTTCGGACATAAAATACCTTCGCAATAAGTTTAAGTTTGAAAAGCAAACCAAAATGAGAATCAGGATTTTGTGCGAATGATGATCCAAACTGAAATTAAAGAACAATAAGTTGGATACAGAATCCGGAATCTGATCTCAGACATTGAATTTAAACTTTTAAACTTTTTCAAATAAAATTCATAACCACAAAATCCGGAATAGTTTTGATCTAAGTTTTCCAGATTTTCCGGCAAGTATCTGAGCCTTGCGAATTCGGGATATTTTTTGAAATATCCCCCAATATCCAAATAATTCATTTAAAATTTTCAAAAAAAAAAAAAAAACAAAACAAAACCATCTTTTTTATCTAGACACATTTGTTCATTTCTTGTTCTTTTCAGTTCTGTTAGAAATCTGACTACAAATTATGATGCAAAGTTCATTATTTTAAAAGTCCAGTTTGTTTTGTTTGAATTTGCGTTTCAGTCAAAAGAAAGAAAATATAAAATTCACAATTTGCCTGATAATTTAGTCATGGCCTTCGTCGAGGAATATTAAAAAATTCGAAGTTTATTCAAATAAGATTGCCAATTTTGCAAAATTTTGTTTGATCTTGCAATAAAAGTAGAAAAAACGAGCAAAATATGAGAAATCTGAAAAGCTTATTATAAGGTTATTGAAATGCGATGTTCGGAACTAAACTTCAGCTCGGAGAGAAAACTAAAAAAAAACAGTTAGAAAATTGTAAACCTGGGATAAGATTTCTAGGCTTTCTCTCTAGTTCTGAGTCGAGAGTGGTACTTTACGATGGTCGAGAGTGTTACTTTACAATTTGGCCGTTCATTAGAATTTTATAAAAAATTTCAAATAAAAATCCTGAAAATGGTTTGCCATTTGAAATATTTACTATTCATATTCCAGAATTATGAGTTTCAAATATGAAATATGCAATAAGTTTAAGTTTGAAAAGCAAACCAAAATGAGAATCAGAATTTTATAAAAAAAATTTGAAATTTTCAGATTAGAGAAAAACATTGCTGCGGGTTTTTTATTCCCCTTCTGTTCTCAGTAAATTTTATTTTTTTCTGAAATGGAAAATTTAGACATTTCTGAGTCATTTTTAGGAAAAATCAAAATGTTTGGTCGGTGAGTTCCCATACACTTTGATTTTTGGAAGATATTTTTAAATTTTAATCTGTAAAATTATTCCAATGCAATGGAATATCAATGTATTTCTTAAAATTATCAATTTGTTTTTCGATTTTATTCAAATGATGATTATTCTGAAATCAATAAAAAATAGAACAATTTGAAAGATTGAATAGGATAGAGGGATAAGAATTTTCCGATAATCGTTATTTTGATATGAAATTATATTAAAAATTTATTTTTTGGAATATCCTTGTTATATTTTATGTTTTCCAAATGTTACATTAATTTATGCTCAAGCTTTACGCAAAACTAATTCTGGTTAAATGTAATTTTAAGATCGATCAATAACAACAGTCCAATATCCTTTGATTGGCAACGAAATATTTGATTTTTTAAACTCGTGGTTTAAAATACTTTCACAATATTTGTATGTTAAGATGAATACGCACATCAGAAAATTAACAAATATTTTTATGCTTCCATTCGTTTACGGCATTTTTATTTTTTTTTTACCGAAGAATAAATTCAAGCGAATCTTAGCAGCAAAGTTTTTGGAAAAAATTGAAATATAGCATTTCGTTAAAATTAAAAGTTTATGCACTTTAATTTGTATATCTGAGGCTATATTTATAACATCAATTTCTCCTTTTTCTTATATTGACGGTGTGTAAATATTTTTCAGAATTCTTTGAACTTCATTTTAGAATTGTAGTACATTCTTATGATATTTGAGAATTATCGATGGACAAAACGATGAAAAACTATTTTTATCAGGAGAAATTCCAATTTTACCGACGTTTTAATACTTGATTTTATTTTGTTTTTATTTCCATGATTTGATCATTTGCAATTCACTTTGGCATAAGATCAATAATACTGTTGATATTAGTTTATTTTAGATTGACACAATGAAAGAAACGCATTTGTTTTGGAAAATTTATAAACGGCTTTGGGCTAGATTCATTCATTTAAAAAATTCAATTTCCAATAAGGAATTCAAGAGATTATTTAAAAAATGGCTTGAAGTTAAGATTGTTTTACCTTGACAGAAATGTTAGCTCTTGAATAAAAATGAAGAATCCCCATAAGCAGTACAGTTTATTTAATTGAATAAAACACCCCATGCCTATAATGGCTCAAAAAAAGGGACAAGCATAATTTAAGCTAGATCGAACAGCTCTAGGGTCTTTCAAAAGACTGAAGTGCGAATAAGATTCTAAATAATTTGACTCGGGAGAAGTATAAAAAAAGATTTCTCATAAGCGATAACACAAAAAAGCTAAAGCGGTTCCAAGTATTAAGTGATTTTCTTAATCTTTTAGTTTGTCTATAAAAATTCCCTCTAATGTTTTTACAATCAGAAAATCTATAGATAATGGATTCAGATGGACGCTTCTATGGATTCGTGTAATTCTAGTGAATTCTTTTTAATTCAGATGATTGAATTGAATTCTCCCAGACGGGTGACAGGATTTGTAAGCCGATTTTCAAATTTTAATATAATTTAGAAGATATTTTTTAAGCTAATATATTGTTTCAATTGCGTATTTTCTGTAGTTTAAAGTCATTTTGAAATTTTTTATAGCTATTGATGAGAAAGTTGATTTAGTCAGTTGTATTTGATAATACAAAAAAATAAAAAGTAGTTTAGTTAGCACCCCTGAAATGATAAAACACGTAATTTCCGAGGAAGAATGACCTTAGTGGGTTAAATTCCTATAAAAAAGGAAAAAAAAAATAAAACACATAAATTATAAATATTTTTAAAAATATTTCAAATAAAAAATTTTCAAAAAAAAAAATTCTGGAAAATCATCGACCAAATATTTGAATTTTTGCTAGAAATTAACCGGAAAAAGCTCCATTTTCTGCCTATGCTAAAATTAGTGTAACTGTATTTCCTTTCTTTGAGTTTTTCTACAAAACACATCATGCTGTAATGTGTTCTGAGCCTACTATGTTGAATTATTTTACTGAATCAAAGCAATCGGAAGATTCCCTCTAATTCAACCACCATGGTTCAATTCAAGGGAATCACAACACACATTAACGTGAAAATGGCATCCAAGCCGTTCGAGCCAAATACATTTTCACGTACTGAAAAAGCTAGTATATTTCTATCGAAATACCGGCTTCTTTTCTTATACGTGGTTAAATTGCTTTTTTAAAGAACAAGTTTACTTTGGATAACCTATGTTGGTGCATTAATCGGTTAAAAAAAAGAATTCAGTATATTAAAATTAGGCAAAGGTATAAATCTTTTTTTCGTACCCAAATGTACCCTCACGTGCAAAATCTAATTTTAAATCATTCCAACAAACTTTCAAATGCACTCGGACATTTTCCTTTACTTTTCTAATTATGTCCAAACAGAAAGAGAAACCAAACTTTCAAGCAATTTATCTCGCTTGTGCCACGCTTTTGCTTCAAATATCTGCGGGAAAGCACTAAATTAGATCCGCAGACACGTTTGCGCATCGACTTTTGGAACAAACAACGCTAGCAGAGTAAAAACGAACTGCAAAAGTGTCGTCAAGCCAAAACAGACACAAATTTAGATTTAATTAAATTAACCACATAAACAACGGACATGAACTAGCGCAACTATTGCACTTTTGCCCCCATCCGACAACAACACCCCCTCAAAGAAAGACCGAGCGTTTTGAGACTCGGATTGGATGCTTGCCGACGGCGAACGTGGCGAATAAAAATTAACGTCGAAAATGAAAATTCATGCATATCTCGACGCTCGCAGAACGATGACAACCCCTTTGAGACCCTCTCATATGACTTTCGGGCCAGAGAGTAGTTCGTCTTCCATGATCTAGCTTTTGACGCCTTGCATCCAATCTAAGGAGAAGCGTTAGGGTGTTTTTAATGATTTTTTTTCTTACTTTAAACATTATTAAAATTTTGGATTAGAAACTGAAACATTGAAATTGTCCTTCCATTTTTTTTTAAATTTTGTTGATTTTAGTGTCCCATGATTTTTTTTGATAAATTTTGAAAAAAAGGTTATTAAAACATTGTTAAAATAAACCCTACCATCGCCACCTAGAAAATTGTATCACGAGCAGTGTTGTTGGTACTTTTTTTCCTTCTGCCAACGTCCGCGCAGCCTCCATCAAGAAGGAGAGCTGATGATGGTTACAACCTAGAAGATTTGCGCGCAAGGGTCGATCTTGGGTCTTGAGGGCTCCCAAGCTTGCAGCGCTGACTGAAAGGCGTCTCGCGTGGCGTGGCGTGAATATGCGCGATTTAATGTAAATGTAATGCAATAAATGTCATCATTTGTTAGGTGTCACTGTGCTGTAAAACTTTATTATTATTGTTACCGAAATGAGGGGGGTTTTGCATTGGAATCCGGACAACTAGTGACATGAGAGGGGTTGAGTTCTATGCAGCTTCCTGGCTGGCTGGCTGAGGGACCTGAGCATTATTAAGATTGGCTCCGTTTGGGAGGCGGAATTGCTGAAGAATTTTCGGGTTGTTTAGCGTGGGCGACTCGTGACGAATTTAAACCCTATGAATGATTGCACTCATGGATTGTGTTTTGTTGGCAATGTTGAAGCAGTATGCTGAATTTATATTATGTTTACTTAAGCTTCCATTCTTGAATTGAATAAGCGAGAGTGTTATGTTTTTTCCATATATTCATCAGGGTGGCAGCCAAAAGGGTCATGTCGAATTTCGCAAACCGACCATATGCTTTTTTTAGTTTGGCCCCAATAACCTGACATCGGCAAAATTTCAGCTCAATCGGACTTAATTTAGGGGTGCCTCAATGCACTCAAATTTTCGATTTGTTGACCTTCAAAAATCATCAAAGAGGGGACTGAAGTAAACCAATAAAGTCAAAATAGCTATTTAGATGCCAAATGACTTAGAAATGTATGAATTCTGATACTACTTAAAAAAAAATAGTTTGGTTAGAAATTGACTTTCCGAAAATCGACCGGTTTTCCGAAGTCCCCGATAGTAAAATTTTGACAACAAAAAATTCCGAATAAACACCATCAGATCTCGATGTTTCATGCATCTCTAAGCAAGGCTGCTTAACCCAAGTGCAAATATAGAGCTACTTTATAAAGTTAACAATCATTAAGACTGTAGCACTAAACCCAAATAACCATAAACATTAAGCCATAACCCTTAATCAGCATTAAATCAACATTTCGTTAGCATTATATCAACATTAATAATGCTTTTAAGTCTTATACATATATGCATTAATAATGCATAGAAGCAATATAAAAAGTGACAAGCTACCTTTGAAAATTTATCAAAAATCTTTGTTTATTTTTTGAAAATCTTAAAATGCAAAAATGTTTTGAATAACACCAGCATTCCCATCTTACTTTCAAAAGTACGGATTAGCACCACTTTAAAAAAAATGTGGTCATGATCTTTTAAGAATTCAAAAATATATATCCTTATCTGTAACGAATAGCTTCTAACTTCAGCTCTTGGGACACATGTTGAATTTTTGTTGTGAGCATTCCACAGCTGATCTACTTTTTTTTCGAGACAGATTTTTTTGAATTTTTTGTAATTTTTGCCATTTTTGTCATTTATGTCATTTATGTCATTTATGTCATTTTTGTCATTTTTGTCATTTTTGTCATTTTTGTCATTTTTGTCATTTTTGTCATTTTTGTCATTTTTGTCATTTTTGTCATTTTTGTCATTTTTGTCATTTTTGTCAGTTTTGTCATTTTTGTCATTTTTGTCATTTTTGTCATTTTTGTCATATTTGTCATTTTTGTCATTTTTGTCATTTTTGTCATTTTTGTCATTTTTGTCATTTTTGTCATTTTTGTCATTTTTGTCATTTTTGTCATTTTTGTCATTTTTGTCATTTTTGTCATTTTTGTCATTTTTGTCATTTTTGTCATTTTTGTCATTTTTGTCATTTTTGTCATTTTTGTCATTTTTGTCATTTTTGTCATTTTTATCATTTTTGTCATTTTTATCGGTTTTATAATTTTTGTCATTTTTGTCATTTTTGTCTTTTTTTTCATTTTTGTCATTTTTGTCATTTTTGTCATTTTTGTCATTTTTGTCATTTTTGTCATTTTTGTCATTTTTGTCATTTTTGTCATTTTTGTCATTTTTGTCATTTTTGTCATTTTTGTCATTTTTGTCATTTTTGTCATTTTTGTCATTTTTGTCATTTTTGTCATTTTTGTCATTTTTGTCATTTTTGTCATTTTTGTCATTTATGTCATTTTTGTCATTTTTGTCATTTTTGTCATTTTTGTCATTTTTGTCATTTTTGTCATTTTTGTCATTTTTGTCATTTTTGTCATTTTTGTCATTTTTGTCATTTTTGTCATTTTTGTCATTTTTGTCATTTTTGTCATTTTTGTCATTTTTGTCATTTTTGTCATTTTTGTCATTTTTGTCATTTTTGTCATTTTTGTCATTTTTGTCATTTTTGTCATTTTTGTCATTTTTGTCATTTTTGTCATTTTTGTCATTTTTGTCATTTTTGTCATTTTTGTCATTTTTGTCATTTTTGTCATTTTTGTCATTTTTGTCATTTTTGTCATTTTGGTCATTTTTGTCATTTTTGTCATTTTTGTCATTTTTGTCATTTTTGTCATTTTTGTCATTTTTGTCATTTTTGTCATTTTTGTCATTTTTGTCATTTTTGTCATTTTTGTCATTTTTGTCATTTTTGTCATTTTTGTCATTTTTGTCATTTTTGTCATTTTTGTCATTTTTGTCATTTTTGTCATTTTTGTCATTTTTGTCATTTTTGTCATTTTTGTCATTTTTGTCATTTTTGTCATTTTTGTCATTTTTGTCATTTTTGTCATTTTTGTCATTTTTGTCATTTTTGTCATTTTTGTCATTTTTGTCATTTTTGTCATTTTTGTCATTTTTGTCTTTTTTTGTCTTTTTTGTCATTTTTGTCATTTTTGTCATTTTTGTCATTTTTGTCATTTTTGTCATTTTTGTCATTTTTGTCATTTTTGTCATTTTTGTCATTTTTGTCATTTTTGTCATTTTTGTCATTTTTGTCATTTTTGTCATTTTTGTCATTTTTGTCATTTTTGTCATTTTTGTCATTTTTGTCATTTTTGTCATTTTTGTCATTTTGGTCATTTTTGTCATTTTTGTCATTTTTGTCATTTTTGTCATTTTTGTCATTTTTGTCATTTTTGTCATTTTTGTCATTTTTGTCATTTTTGTCATTTTTGTCATTTTTGTCATTTTTGTCATTTTTGTCATTTTTGTCATTTTTGTCATTTTTGTCATTTTTGTCATTTTTGTCATTTTTGTCATTTTTGTCATTTTTGTCATTTTTGTCATTTTTGTCATTTTTGTCATTTTTGTCATTTTTGTCATTTTTGTCATTTTTGTCATTTTTGTCATTTTTGTCATTTCTGTTATTTTTGTCATTTTTGTCATTTTTGTCATTTCTGTCATTTTTGTCATTTTTGTCATTCTTGTCATTTTTTTCATTTTTGTCATTTTTGTCATTTTTGTCAGTTTTGTCATTTTTGTCATTTTTGTCATTTTTGTCATTTTTGTCATTTTTGTCATTTTTGTCATTTTTGTCATTTTTGTCATTTTTGTCATTTTTGTCATTTTTGTCATTTTTGTCATTTTTGTCATTTTTGTCATTTTTGTCATTTTTGTCATTTTTGTCATTTTTGTCATTTTTGTCATTTCTGTCATTTTTGTCATTTTTGTCATTTCTGTCATTTTTGTCATTCTTGTCATTTTTTTCATTTTTGTCATTTTTGTCATTTTTGTCAGTTTTGTCAGTTTTGTCAGTTTTGTCATTTTTGTCATTTTTGTCATTTTTGTCATTTTTGTCATTTTTGTCATTTTTGTCATTTTTGTCATTTTTGTCATTTTTGTCATTTTTGTCATTTTTGTCATTTTTGTCATTTTTGTCATTTTTGTCATTTTTGTCATTTTTGTCATTTTTGTCATTTTTGTCATTTTTGTCATTTTTTTCATATTTATTGTTTACCTTTGTTATATCTAGTAGTTTTATCAATTTGTTGAAAATATGTTTTTTCAAATCTTATATTTATATACTCGGTTTTACGAAGGTTGAGCGCAACCGCTAAATGATCTAGTTAGGAAAGCTTGACATTAATAGAAAACACCATCTGCTAGAAGTCACTATTGATTAGTGTGCTTAAAATTTTAATGGTTTCCTAATCCAATTCAAAACAGCTACAATTGTTACTCAACAATATACAGACAGCCAAGCCGTCAGACAAACATAGCATCGGTTGATTTATCGATCGCCCTAAGTCGCTGTGGAGCAAACGCTTGTTATTAGTCATTTCCCAGTCGATCTTCACACAATCTGCCCATCTCCGTTCGGCAGGCCGTTATTGATTGCCCTTTTTCGGGTACCATTTTATTACATCCGTCCTGAGCCACCAAGAGTCTCCAAGTGTCATCCATCGACATTAGGTTGAATGTCCACTTCCGTTGTTGCCGCCGGGCTGAGGCTGAGGCTGAAGGTACGCAGCTAGCACATCTGTCTTTTGGCAAAAATGCTGATGGATTCCCATGGATTTGGTCGCAGACCTCGAGATAGACCTACTCTCGGCTGATCCAAATTCACAACCATCAATTTTAGGAGACGGCTCATTTTTGTCACATTTATTCAATTTACTGCGAATCACTGTCACTTTTCTTGGGACGACAGCCACGTAACGGATGATGGTCGAACGTGATCTCGAAAAACGAAGGCAGAAAAGAAAAACAGAATGAACAGGCACACTCCGTGTGGTGAATTTGAAGACGTGCGCCTCCCAACAACTGCCGGCTATTCGGAGTTCGCGGTAATTTGAATTCGAAATTGAAAACAGCCTCGCGATTCGGAGGTTCTTCCAATGAATGGAGCAATGAGTCCGTGTCTAGCCAGTGAACGAAAGCCTCAGGGTCTAGGGGGACCTCAGCCGGAGGCCACGATCTGTTTCCCCTGGAGCATCCCATGATGACAGTAGAGAGCAAAACGAGAGGGAGGTTTCGGGGCGACCATCAGCAGCTATTGATGATTCTCGTGGTGGACGTCTCGTGCCGATTCACGCAAATCACTGCCATTAGTGAAGTGCGCGACGTTTGTTTCGGGTTATGAAATGGTTTCAGATGCTTTCGGAAACCAAAAGTGTGAAATCGATTTGAAACCGCCGGGGGAAGACGCGATTTGTCACCGGGCGCGTTTCGAATCATTTTTTTTCCTTTTTCTCCGACTTTTTTTTTCGAGGAGAAACTGCCTGACCATGAAAATGGGGGTTCCGTCCGATGCTTTTCTCCAGTGGGCACGTGGTTTTGCACAAATAAAGTATGAAAAAAAAAAACCTGACAAAACTTTCTAATGTTACCGCCAGATCAGGTGAAACTGTATCTGAAGCACTTTGCCGGCCACCAATGATTGATTTTTCGTGACGCTTCAGCTGCCTCACAAAACATCCGTCCTCGAGAAAGTGTCTTCCTGAACAGAGAGCAAAAAACCCAACACTAGGTTATCGATAACAGCAAATTTACGAGCATTCAGACCAGATAAGCAGTATAAAATAAATATAACCCGAAATCCTTCAGTAGCACCCAAAAGTTGATGATCTTACACACTGTGGCTGGGAAAAAAAAAACATCTCGAAAACTTGTTCCCGGCTAATTCGAACCAAAAGACAAGCGGCTTGGCGGAACACAGATTCCTCACTTCTCAGGTTCTCCTTGAAGGTGGCCATATCACGATATCCTTTTCCGAACGATGAAACTGAAAATGGTTTGAGGTAAGGAAAGCCAAAATCCCACCGAGAAGCGACGAACGTTACGGAGAGGACCTGTCAAACAACAATCACTTGTCTTCGGGGCGTCATTTTTTTGTGTTTTTTCCCCTCTGAAGTATTTTGAAGTTTTATTTTTCGCTTAACTTACTCCAGATCCAGCTGACCACGCTTGATGTTTCGATGCCGGCTTTCCGGCGATCGACATGAACACTGAATGTTAAGCAGATAATGCAACCGAAATATGCGCGGAGTTTGGAACATACACTGTGGTAGCCACGGTTTTATTTGTTCAAGTAATGATTGTGTAATTTACGTGATTTATTTTCAACAATCTGGTTAATGGGAACGGATTATAAACACAGGGAAACATTGCGCATTGAGATGTTTCACCTGTTCTGATATAATTAATCTTGAAGCAAGGTGTAACGGTAAAATTTTAAAATGGAAGGACTCAATTTAAAGGTTCCTTTTTTTTTATTTCCATAAATCTTATTAACTTAACATATAATAAAAATATAATGAATAGAAACGCACAGTTTTAAATGGGATAACGGAAGTTAAATTTTTGACAAAAATGACAAAAATGACAAAAATGACTAAAATTACAAAAATGACAAAAATGACAAAAATGACAAAAATGACAAAAATGACAAAAATGACAAAAATGACAAAAATGACAAAAATGACAAAAATGACAAAAATGACAAAAATGACAAAAATGACAAAAATGACAAAAATGACAAAAATGACAAAAATGACAAAAATGACAAAAATGACAAAAATGACAAAAATGACAAAAATGACAAAAATGACAAAAATGACAAAAATGACAAAAATGACAAAAATGACAAAAATGACAAAAATGACAAAAATGACAAAAATGACAAAAATGACAAAAATGACAAAAATGACAAAAATGACAAAAATGACAAAAATGACAAAAATGACAAAAATGACAAAAATGACAAAAATGACAAAAATGACAAAAATGACAAAAATGACAAAAATGACAAAAATGACAAAAATGACAAAAATGACAAAAATGACAAAAATGACAAAAATGACAAAAATGACAAAAATGACAAAAATGACAAAAATGACAAAAATGACAAAAATGACAAAAATGACAAAAATGACAAAAATGACAAAAATGACAAAAATGACAAAAATGACAAAAATGACAAAAATGACAAAAATCACAAAAATCACAAAAATGACAAAAATGATAAAAATGATAAAAATGACAAAAATCATTATCGAATTTGGAAAAAAAATAACAGTTCTACTTTATTTAAATTTGATTATTGAAAACTTATGACACCTGGAAACTACTGAACCGAAAATACAATCAATCCATCAGAGCATTTCAAGACTCTGAAATCAATAATTTTCTGGTTAAAATGATATTTCTGAAAATTGTACGAATCGCTCTCAGTGTTGCTAGTCTTTTTTTTTTTTATGAAAAAATGAATGCTCTGTTCGGGACATAATAACTATATTCTCGGTGAAGTTGTTTTCAGGGATTTCTACAGTTAGCTCCATATATTGGTATTTCATTTGCATAGCTTGATAACAAAACATTCAAGAAAAACCGAAAAATTTTAAATCAAAACCCAACCCAACCCAATCAAATCCTGAATCTTATTTTAAATATGAAAAAAAAAATGTCAATCGTTTTGACCAAACATGATATCTTTTAGACTACTGGATTTGTAAAATTCGAGAAAAGTTGCAAAACGGCACACCCTAGTGTACGCTGCATTGAATATTTGTCGAACTTATTAATTTAAATAATGCATGTTAGTTAGATTTGCCAGATAATCGTTAGACGCAAAAATTTATAATTATTGCAACACAAGTTTTTTCGTTAGGTTTTGCAATAAATATGAATAATTCTCGCGAAAACTGTGCTTTTTTCAAAGATTTTTATCTAACCGGACCTATCCTAAACTTTAACATTAAATATTCGCACATCCCCGGATAAAACCGGGCAATCTCCCGAGTCTCATGTAAGCACATGCTTGCGCAGAATCTGCGGTGAATCCGTGAAGGATTACTTACATACATGCATACATGAAATAGTTTTATTATTATTTTTTCATTTATGCTTCTTCCTCACCAATTTTTCTCCTTTTGATCTTGTTCCTTTCTTCTTTTCTACACCCAAAGTAGAGGTTGAAAATTTTCAATGCCAATCGGAGCTAACTGTGAGCCGAAAATGCGATGAAATGTGCATTGTGCCATAGATGGTATCAATGCTTTTCCGTCACTGGCATGAAGACTCGTGCTCTCGGACAGAATTATGCCGGACCACTAAATACAAAAATTCAAGCGAAACAAGAAAAATATGTAGTGGGATTTTCATCCCTTTTGATAATTCATCCCAGAAACAAAAAACTAGCCGTCTCGTTGAGAATCGACCTCACATCAATCTTCTGCCCTCATTCTGCGTTCACATCTAATGGCAATGGCGATGAAATATTGAGAACCCATGATTGGAGCAAAAACTGCATTTTGGGTGTTATATTTACCTGTATTAGACTGGCCCAAATTTGTATGCGATGATTTTTACAAAAAAAAATTTCAACGCGGCACCCTCTAGTTTGGTGCATTTTGGTGAAAAAATTAATTTCTGAAAGTTTAAGGACTTGAAATTTGTATGAAGATTTTCGATTGATATGAAAAATCGGCGTACTTTCACTCTTTGTGTTCTTAAATATGTTTCCAGGATGCTAGAAAGCTCAGAATTTTAGAAATTTTAGTTCAAACAATGACAAACAAGTTTGTAGAGGATTGAGGCGCGATACGAGTTGACTGTGATGAGTTATTTGCAATTTAATGATAATTAGTGTGTAAATTGTCATCGACATATGTTATAGTTTGTAGATCACAAATGTCGTTTAATGGAAGAATGTTTTACTAAGGTGATAAAAATTTAACAAACAAATAAAAAAAATTAAAAATTAAAAACGAAATAAATAAAAAAAAAAGATAAAACCAAAAAAAGAGGTTGCATTGCTTTAGATTTCAAAATTTACAACCAAAAATCCCGGTAATATCCAGGCAAGATTAGCCATAAAGCAGAATTTACTCAACAAAAATCGAGATATCAATTAGATTTTTTTTTCTTCAATACATGTCTACAGATTTTAAATCGTATTTAAGGCTTCCAATAAACCTTTCATAATTATTTTTATAAATCTTGATCAAACAAACTCGTTTAAGAGGCATAAAAATTTTTTTAACACATTTTGATTTTTTTTTGTTTGGTTTGGCAAATTAAGTGAAAAAATTCTTGCCAAATCCGGACTTTTTTCTTTGAAATCCGAGTTGGACTATTTCCAAAATTTGTATTGAATATCCGGGAAACCCGGATTAAACCGGGAATTCTAGCAACCTTATGTTATACGCTTTTAGAGCAAGTTCACTGGTGTTGGGAAAAAGTGGTAGAAATTTTGACACTTACGGCACATTTTGAAAATTTTGCCATGCAAAAACATTTTCAAGATCTGTGGCCTTCTAATTTTTTTCTGCAACACGTGTTGCATTTTCGCATGCTGTGATGCAAAAATAGCAATATTTCTATCACATACGGCTGAAAAAGAAACAGCGTTCCAAAAAAATACAACGCCCCAAGATCATGAAAACATTTTTGCATGGTGAAATTTTCAAAATGTCAAAATTCCTATCACTTTTTGCCAACACCAGTGAACTTGCTCTTAAGGGGTAGAGCTATTGGGTAGGAAAGAGCAACAAGTGTCAATAATAAATCAAGAATCTATTCTGGAGAGTGTGAAGTTTTTGTAAATATGACAAGGAGGCTCTTCCCCGTATCATATTTTATAAGACAGTTCATATGAGAGTGAATAAACGCAAAGTTAAATTTCAATAGAACATACAGAGGCACCAAACTTCTTGCTTTTCATAGGATAGAACAAAAAGGAGAATTTTTTTGACGTAGAATTACGTCTTACGGGAACATTATAGGGGTACAAATTGAAATTCGCGAACGAATCTCGCGTCACGAAAACGTTCCAATTAAAGGACATCTTTTCCGAAGAATAATTCGAATCGGTTGTGTGTTGGTACACCAATACTAATAAAGCGCAAACACAAATTGGTGCGCAAAATGCCCGAGGGAAAAAACTTGGATCGTCGACCCAAACTGCACTAGATCCGAAGTTATAAAAGGGCAAAGATTGCGCCTCCACGGTTTCATTTGGTTTTGGGCATTCTCCCGTGTGGTCGGAGAGGCATTATTTCCTAGAGTAGTTGATGTACCTACACTGCCGGCCAAAAGTTTGGAAACAATTTTTGGATGCCATATCTCAGCAAATTTATGGCACATTGCATATCTTTTCTTTGTATGTATTTGGCAATAATTTTATACTAAGCCTTACAGATTCGCATAAACTCGTAAGATGACAGAGTTTTAGGTGATAAAAACTACAGGCTTTTTTAGAGTTGGTAAAAATTATCGAGAATTAATCAATCTTTTCTTGAAGTTTTCATGAAGCACAAATTTATTTTAACAAATTTCCAACAAGTAAGCTTAATGATTAGCGATACGTTGTTTGATATCAGGGATAAAGATGATATAAAGTTGCATATTTTTGAAGACCGATAACAAACTTTTGACCGATTTACCATACTTCGGGGTGATTCAAAACTTTTGATCGATAACTTACACTGATGGACAAAAGTTTTCGACACATGCTCACTCATCGCATCTTACTACATTAATTCAGAAAAGTTGGCGATGTGAATAGATTCTGGGAAATGTTCTCTATATAAGGGCATAAAATTTTCTATACTCAACTTTTCTTCCATAACATGCATAGACTATGCTAAAAGGACGAACATTTCAACAAAACACTAAAAGTGCCGAATGTTTATGTGCATCAGTCTAAGTAGCTATTTTGATAATTGAAGTACAAAGCTATCTATTGCTCAAAGTTTAACGATGTGCTATGATAAGTATGTATGTTTTCATGGTTTTTGGCCGGCAGTGTACTTTAAATTGATCCGGAAGAAAACCCAATGGATCAAAGCAAGCTTTTGTGCGTCGATACTCGCATGTGTTTTCAACCCTTTTTCGTTATTATGCTTTGAACTTTACCTTCATTTTGCGTGCGCTAAGATATTTTCGGAATATAAAATAAAAATTTGAGCGAATTAGATTAGTTGCTCGGCAACTTTTGAACTAAACACTTGCAAGTTCAACAAGGGCTTGGCTCTATCGCTTTTGCGATAGTGTTGCAATGCTTAGGAAGTCGGCGGTGGAGCTGGTGCTTATTTGGTTTACATGTTGCTGTGTAAAGGGGTGAGGGCTGACTTGAAACGGCACTATTGATAACAAGAAAAAATATAAAAGTCAAAATTTATCGAATGCTACATATTTGTTATAAATAATTAAATAAATTTTATGAAATGGAAAAAATATGTCGTAATTCTACGCAAACTTTGTGGTTATGTCTGATATACAACCTCCTCAACTTTTTCTCTAGAAATCAAATGATAAATGAAAAATCACTCCATTTTAAACTGACTAAATTTAGTTCCGTTTGTTCACATTTTTGTCAATCAATATTGAAAAAATCACAGTTGACAGCAGCGTTGCCAGATCTAAGTATCTCTCCGCAGATCTTCAGAGAATTCCGTAGTTCTGGCAACGCGGCTGACAACTGTGATTTTTTTCAATGTTGGGCGACAAAAATGTAAACAAACCAAAGGAAATTTATTCAGTGTAAAATGGATTGATTTTTCATTTATCGGATCGTTTGATTTAAATAGAAATAAATTCTGCTCTTTGTGGTATCCTATGTGAATTGAAAATTTTGGTGCCTCAACATATTCTATTGGAATTTTGCGGTTTGATGCCCGAAATCCACGGATTTTCAGCATTTTCTACGGATTTTTAACGGATTATCGAAAAAAATAAGGGATTCTGTGGATGAACGAAAATTCTACCTGATGACCTAAAAAAAAACAAAAAATCAATAAAATTTTCGATTTTTGTTAAGCCTATGGATTTGAGTGGTTTGCAATCTGGCAACGCTGGTTGGCAGCAGTGCATTTATTCCGCCTCCTGTGGTACCGTGGTTGAATTAATGCAATTCTTTTCGATTGCTTTTATTCAGTTGAATTATTCAACCAAGTAGGCTCACAACACATATTAAAGGGCCAAATATGACAAAGATTACAAAAATGACTTTGAAAATGTAGGCTCAACCATCATACTACGAACTTTTTTTTGCAGCTTGTTCGCTGGTAAGAAGCGAGAAAAAATAAATTTCACGATTCCAAGCAACAAAAATGTTGAAAATTACGATAATGTCGTACGCGTATCACAATTTTAACCTTCTCAATAAATGGAAGAATCACCTGTTAATGAGTTGCTCACATTTACTCACGCAAGCAACGGCTATCGAAGGAGGTTGACCGGAAGAAGTAGACAGTTAGTTTCAAATTAGTTTTTCTGGAACCCTTCGTGGAGCCCAATCTTAAGCAAAGAAGAATGACATGCCGATGGTAATTGCCGCTTCCGCTCTCTCACGAAGAGAAAACTCTTGGTCCAAATTTGGGCGCCCCAATCGTAATTGCAATTTTTTTACGACTGCTCACCGTCAACTTTGCGAGCACCAAAGAGAGGAACAGTCCCGATAATGACGATCGTGTTCGATTCAAACCGAGCACGCCCACGCTTTGCCGAGGATTTCGTCTTTCGAGACAGTTTGATTTAATTAGGGTGTATTCGTATCGATTTTATGGAAGACACGAGTTGAAGGAGAAAAAGCCGATCAGTCGAGGCTTGCGTCATTGATTGAGGTGCTTAGAGTTGTAATGTGTTAAGTGCCAGTTTTCGCGGATCAACTGGGTCAGTGACAGTGAGGATACGTTGCCACTGGTGATCAATACTGATTTTTATGGACGGAATTTAAGCCAATCTGGAGCGGAGAAAGAGACACTTAAAGAGAAGGGCTCAAGAAATGGACGACCGCAGTGAATAACCGCAAGTACGATTTATATCAAATTAAGAGCATTTTGCGGATGCCCCCGCCAAATCGAGCTAATAAGATCCAAGCCGCGGCGATCTTGCCGGGGGCTGTTACTGTTGTTGTTTTTGTTGATGTTGATGTTGTGTAACTTGATTTTCCTGATTGAGCGAACCCGATGCGTCGTCCGGCTGACCGGCTATTTTGGAGACACTCCACAGTCCAAACTGCAATTGCCGAGGAGCCGTTTTCGGCAGAATCCGAACAAACTGGAACGAATATTTCTTTCCTGCGCCGCCGACTCGTTACGAATCCAATTAGTCCTCGTGCGCTTCAATCGCGCGAATCGAGCTTCAAAAGACGCAATCGGTTTAGGCGCTTTGGGCTCTGCTGAAGACGCTTTCCCGATGCTCTGGTGGCAGCTGTTGATTGACGATAATACTTCGGCCGTCCGATCATTGCTTGATCGTATGATCGGTCGGTTGAAGTCGGAATACAAAGTCACCAACCACAAGTGCCCAGCAGGCTCGGGTCTGCGTGCGAGGAATCGAATCGAACCGAGAAAAGAGAGTGATTGCATGCGAGTGTGGATGTTAATGCAGTCACCCATAAATTGGTTGATTATTGAACCATATAATAAAATAAGGAAACGAGAGCGCGCCGCTGCTGCTGGCTTGTTCAATCTGAAATGACGAGATACCGTAAAACGTTTTGCCGTCGTTGTTAAAAAGATGGAAAAAAATAGTATAGAAGAAGCCAGCGGAGGAGGGAAGTTTGGGCCGCGATGACGCTACACACGAAAAGTCCGCAAAAACCTTTCACTATCAGCCGAATTTCTTTTATGACAGTCGCTGTCCAAGTCACTGCTGGCTGATGGTTGAGGAAAGAGAAGCATCCAGGGTGAGGAGGAGAGGCGGCTTGATACACATATAGGGAAACGAGAGTGGTCAAGTCGTGTACATACTCACCTGTCTCACCGGCTCCTTCTCGCGTCACCCCTTGGATGGACGGACAAGTTAAGTTAAGTCAAGTCAAGAGCTCGTCTTAAAAACTCACGAATGACATGGTTTCAAACGAAAATCCGCCGAGGACAGCCGAGGGGGGAAAGTCAACCGAACGGAAGTGGTCAGGTTAAAACAATGATTTCGATTTGTTAGCAGCGTGAAACCTTTCATCACTCGTCGTTGTCGTCGTCGTTCGTCGTTGTTCATCGTCTGTTGATCTACACACATTGAGGGGCGAGAGACGCAGCGGGGGAGGGGCAGCAAAACTGCTCCAGATTGTTTCGGTGGCCGGACTCTGACTCTGATCGAGATGCTGACCGGACCGGACCAAGTGGACTGACATGAATGGGAAGTACGGCCGAGGCCGACGATCGTTACAACACACGGACCTGGTTGTGCGATTTTGGCGATGCACATGTGCGCACAAACCCGGATGCTGAGGGGTCGCGTCGAATTGGCACACGGAGAGTGACATGCTTTGACAGCTCTCGGAGCAGTTGTCGCCGATTTTTGTCGGATGTTAATTACATATCCCAAAAGCTGGTTTTCGCAATATGATCGATTCGATTGAAGTTCGATAGATTTAATATAAAAAACAATTCAATTCTATTAAACTGTTATTTGTATGTAATTCGTACAATTTACACTATAAAAACGAGTATAAATCTGAAAACTGTTTTTCGGAATCAAGTTGCCCATACAAAATTATAAAAATATGACTCAATTCGAACAATTTTTGGAAACTACTGAACCGATAAACGTGAAATTCGGTGTGTAATCAAAAAAACCTTCAGATCCCAAGGCGCATACGCTATCCAATAAACCATCAGCACGCTTCGGTGTGTAATCAAGACTAGGAATGGTTTCTATTATACCTTCTAACCAAGGTTACTAGATCACAAGGTTCTCTGACTTTGTCAGTAAGTAGGCGAGGAGAGCACGGTGAAATTCAGTGAGTTTGTTAGTGAACATTGGTTAATTTGCTTGAGCTGAGGGCTTTGTTGGTAAACAAACTCCACGAACTCCGCAGTAGCAAAATCAAAATGGCTGAATCGGGAATTTCACAAATCGTTACACCTCCCATACAAAATTAACAACAAATTGACAAAATTTTTACAATCCTTGAAGGGTTTTTGTTTAAAATTGATGAACGGAAGCTTTGTTACATAATGAGATGTTTTATAGACTTTTTACATCTAGTTTATCTAGTTTTTACAAAACTAGATGATATACTGTATTGATAGACTCGAAAACTACAGATTCGACCAATGTGAAATTTGGTATGTAGTTTCTTTTGGGTTGGAGATGGTTTCTAAAATACTTTCAAACCAGTTCGACGTATAGAGGGAGGGGCTCCCATGTAAAATAATTGAAGATATTACACAATTTGAACAATTCTCGAAAACTTTTGAACCGATCAACGTAAAATTTTGTTTGTAGCCGTTTTCATGACCGAGAATGGTTTCTATAATACTTTCAAACCCCTTCATATCCAAAAAAAATGAGGGCTCCCATACAAAATTAACAAAACGTTGGCAAAACTTGGAGGATTTTTGTTTAAAACTGATAAACGGAAGCGTTTTGACATAATGAAATGGATGATTAAATTGACAAATTAGTTTTTATTAAATTAGATGATATATTGTCTGTATAGGTGCTTTCCATTTTAATATAAAGTTTCTTATATTTAATGTATGTAACATACATATTGTTAAGAAATCCAATGTTTTCATGTTTCCAAAAAATTGGGCACACTTTTTGATTATGTACAGATTTGCCTGTATCTGAACACTCCTCCCGCTTTAAAAAGGAAAGTTTATTTTTTTATAATAATTTTCACGAACATTTTTTCTATGGAAAGGGTAGCAAAACACCACGGGTCAGCTAATGTTTTTTTTATAAAAATGAAAAAAAAAAACTGTTCAATAATTTCATAAAAATCAGCCGCGATGAAATAAAAAGGAATCGGACTCACCCATTTCTCAAATAATATTGATGACTCCTAAGGCAAAATTCCTTTTAAATCCTTGGATAGTACTACGAGCTGCATTCCGGATCTTCCGAAAAGTAGATTTGGTGTTTTTCCTCGAGGCCACTCCTTGTGAAAACTTGTCGGGACCAGCTCTCGAATCAATTTTCAAAGTCCGATTAGATTTAAAAAAAAAATGAATTTTCTTGCACATAAACAACTACTTCTGTCACTTCCGAGCACAGCCTACCGAGTCAAACAAATATTAAATTCATAGTTGTTAGAGCAAGTTCACTGGTGTTGGCAAAAAGTGGTAGAAATTTCGACACTTGTAGCCCAAGTTGAAAATTTTACCATGCAAAAATGTTTTCAAGATCTTTGGGTGTTGTATTTTTTTACAGCACTGTTGCTATTTCAGCCGTATGTGATAGAAATCGAGCTATTTTTGCATAACGGCATGCGAAAATAGAGCATGTGTTGTAAAAAAAATAAAGGCCGAACTAAATTGAGGATCTTGAAAATGTTTTTGCATGGTGAAGTTTTCAATATGTGCCTCAAGTTTCAAAATTTCTACCACTTTTTCCCAACACCAGTGAACTTGCTCTAACAACTATGAACCTAACTAACTAAAAAGGGAAAAAGTGGTAGAAATTTTGACACTTACGGCACATTTTGAAAATTTTTCCATGCAAAAACATTTTTAAGAGCTGTGGCCTTTTAGTTTTTTTTTACAACACGTGTCGCATGCTGTTATGCAAAAATAGCAATATTTCTATCACATACGGCTGATATAGAAACAGTGTTTTAAAAAAATACAACACCCCAGGATCATGAAAACATTTTTGCATGGTAAAATTTTCAAATTTTGTCAAAATTTTACCACTTTTTTCCAACACCAGTGAACTTGCTCTTAGCTGTTGAATAGGGGTATGTTTAAGAGACTGTAAACAAAGAGGCGCCATCTGATTCCTTTCAAAATAATGAGCTTGCAACCCTGCTGCCTCTAAGACTGCTTGGTTCTTCTCGATTGAAATGACACTGACAAAAAATTTAAATTTTCAACCGTGACATTTCGTCTCTTTGTTTACTAGAGGCTCGTTAGGGTATGTCTTTTGGCATTGAAAATTAACACTATTAAACTGACATCACTGCTTGTGCCTTGCGAGGTATTTCATGACTACTTTTCACGAAATACTTCAATACCCAATTTGAGCAATTATATCCTAGAAAATTGGTTTCAAACTTAGTTTTTTTTAAAGATTTTAAAAAGACACTAGCTGACCCGGTAAACTTCGTTTTACCTTCTAAAGTATAAATCGTAATAAATGATTAATTTCATCTACAGGTCCTTAACTGCATTGTGCTCGCCAATAGATTCTTATGGAAATCGTAACAAATAAAGTTTTATTTGTATTGGGACCCCCTATCATCAAAAGTGAGATCCTTGAAACTATTATACAAACCATCTCTGACCCAAAAAAACCCTCGGATACCAAAGTTCACTTCATTCCGACCGACCATTCATACGTGATGTTATTACAAAGAAAACGCCTCCATTTTTATATATAAGATGTGAAGAAGAGATGAGAAGAGATAACTTTGTATGGGGACCCCCCTTTCATAAAAAGTGAGATCCTTGAAACTATTATACAAACCATCTCTGACCAAAAAAACCCCCGGATACCAAATTTCACTTCATTCCGACCGACCATTCATACGTGATGTTATTACAAAGAAAACGCCTCCATTTTTATATATAAGATGTGAAGAGATAATTTTGTATGGGGACCCCCCTTTCAAAAAAAGTGAGATTCTTGAAACTGTTATACAAACCATCTCTGACCCAAAAAACCCTCGGATACCAAATTTCACTTCATTCCGACCGACCATTCATACGTGATGTTATTACAAAGAAAACGCCTCCATTTTTATATATAAGACTAGCTAATTGACCTAATCTGCACGAGTTACCGAAAAAAAAAAATTGAATCCATAAAAACAATTTCTCATTTTTTTTAGTATTCATTGCATGTTTTACTTTTTTTTAACCCTAATCTGCTCTTGAGTGTCAATATGAAACTAATGGAAGTTTAGCGGCTTGTAACTTTATTCGGGTGCGATTAGAAGAATTTTTTCGGAGACCTTCAATAAATTCTTGGAATCTTCAATTTTGCATCATTTTTTCATGGGTGCACCCTGAATGCTCAGGAAAAAAACTCCCTATTCAGACCTTGAGATTGTAGATTAGCTAGGAATACTCAAAAAAAAAAAAACACTTCACTTAGTGTACAAGCAAGCTGAAGTTAGAAGCCATACGTTGCAAAAGAGGATAACTTTTTTTTTTTTGAAATTTTAAAGATCATGACCACAAAAATGTAAAAAAAGTGGTATAAAAACCGTACTTTTCAATCAATAAATCTTCAAAATTATTTCAGTCACACCATATTATCTTTGAAAAGGGGATTCAAAAGTTGTCGTAATGTGACCCATTTTCAAAATTTTAGATTCATTTAATATTGTGTTATTTCAAAACGTTCCTTACAAAATGTTAGATGTTTATCCAATGAAAAAAAAGGTTTAGGGAAATTTACATTCTACCAACTTTCTAACGTTTCAATCCACTGCAAAAAAGTGAAAGGTAACAAAATTCTTTTCAAGTGTGACTGAAAGCACTGCTCCTACATAAGAAAGCAGGTAAATTGAAATGGGTAAAATTTTTATTCAAGGAATCTTTGAATTACTTACTTTGAGAAGAAAAACTCCAAAATATGAGGGGCAGAATAATAATTTGAACAATGGTTTATAAAAACCATCATCTGAATCTGTCGTTAGGTGAAAATTTATCGTTTTAAAAAATTTCAAAAATCTTCTTCATATGAATTATGCACTTCAGACTTTTTTTTAAATTGAAGCTTGTTTTGTGCTGCCCTTCCCTCAGCTCACGTCATTCTGTCAGTGGCCTTATGTTCAGAATAGCGATCGATTCTGTCAATTGAGCATTGTCAGTAAAGATCTATTTAACATTTCTGGTGGCCAGGAATTGGATCATCGAAACGGCCAAAAGTTGGTACGACGGCCAAGAAATTAGAGCAACGCAGTGAATTCTTTACTTGTATCTTTCTCACATTTATGAAAGTTCTATAAAGAAAACATATTTTAATTGAGCTTTTAGCAAGTTATCAAGTAAATTCTTCAATGATGTTCTACGCTGCATTTAACGGAATGGTAGGAATGTTGAAGAAATGCCAAGCTCAGGTACATTTACCCTATACTTTTTTCTTTCCATCAGTTGAATGTTATAGATAGCCGGTTTCAAAAATTGTTTTCATGAAGATATTCCAAGTAATAAGTACCATATACTTCTTCAAACGCACCAAACATGCCTCCCAAATGCAGTGACCCATCCAAACCGAAAGCCATTTTCCGACACATCATCTCCGAATATCGCCTTTCCCGTGTAGTCACCTGAGGCGTCAAACAACTCGTATAATCATATCATCGCGAACAACCGACATAAACTTTTGCCCGTAGGATCCAACCTATAGCCAACATACATAAGTATCATATTCGTTGGTTCATGAAGCGCTTACGGGTCCCCAAAAAGTGGCGTCTGCCACCCAACATTCATTCAACAACCCACCACACAAATCGACGGACCGAGGAACCGAAAACCAACATCGGGCGCATTGTCGTTGTTACTTTTCTTGAAGGGGCGACTCTTGAACTCCTCTATGGGTGTTTGATATTGGAGGCGCTTGCCTGCTAGCTTGACGCGTCGCGTCGTCGTCTGTCTTGGTCGTCCGCGTGATCGCGAGCTGCAATTTCGAGCAAACGCGTGGGCGTCCCAGTTCATCACCTCATCATTGGAACGAGCAGCTTCGCAAGACCCAAACGATCTCGTCCAAACGCGGCTCTACTCCAAGCCCGGCCAAACCAAGTTGACAAGACGAGTGTCGAAAATTGGCTGGTTACGGATGGACGGACTCGGATTCAATTGAATGTTTTCCTTTTCTGTGATGAGGTGGTGGAATTTTGGCGGAAAGACGAGAAAAGGTCACCGGCGGATGCCCCAATGGTTGTAATTCAAATGAGCTTTGGAGGAGACGCTCCCAGTTTGAAGGATGATGGTTAAAATTCGGTTCAAGATGACTCTCATTACGCCCGGGATTTGTGTGCTGGCTCGATCAATGACGAGGTGTTGTTCAAGAGTAGGTACGTGAATATCGTTCACGCGCCCACCCAAAAACTTATCCGAACTTCACCAATAAAGATGATGATGGGGCAATATACGCAAGCAAAAAAGTGTCTTGAAGTATAAAACCAAATCCAACAGCTCAAGGAGCCACAGCAGAAGTTCGGACGGGGTTGCATCTCATTGAAACCGTTTCAACGACTTGTGTTATTGTCAATGTGTGTCGCCTGACATCAATGAAGAAAGCTATTTTGGCGGCAATTTCGCCCGTTCAAGAGCATGTCGCGCGTAACCTCCTGCAGCGACCTCTCGCCTCATCCGGCTCGACTTGACTCGAGCACTTTTATGAATGAATACCACCGGCAAAACCCGAGTTTTAGTGCTGCTCCGAACCAAACTTGAACGTTTGAATCCGCTGGCCTCCATTACAATCCGAAAGAAAAAAAAACAACAACAACACCACATGCGCGCGCGCTCTGATTGATCCTCCCGAATTTGGAATTTGTCATCACTATAGGTATGGTACGTGATGCGTCGCTGTGTGGTCGCACTTCATTCAACAGGCCCGATACAGAGGCTTCAAATAGCACCGAAATAAGCACGCAGCAGAAAACGGCAAAAAAAAAACAACGCAATTCCGGAGCTTTCGGGCATTTGTTAACAAGTCGCTAAGTAGCCGCCACGTGAAATCCACTCTAATGGTCTCGGCAAAACGGGAGATTATAGAAGCTTAATGAACCTGCCGAAAAAAAAGTAGATCTCAACAATTTCCCTTCGCAATGCTTCGTCATTTTTCAGCTTCTTTTGTTGACGTTTTTCGGAACAATACAGTTCTAAACAATCATTGTTAAATTATGATAACTTTATAGAGAAAACAGCTATATTTTCTCTAAGAACATAATTCGCTTGTGGCTGAACCCATCAATGTAAAAAATCATAAATTAAAGGAATTAAATAATATGATAATCTGCAGTATTGGACTGAAATGCTTCACGGCACAAACGTTTGATTAGTTTTATAATGTTTCCAAAACTAATTTTGAAGTGGTTTTTCACAACAGTTTTAAGTTACATGTATATTTTAAGGTTTTTGAGAGGCGACTAAAAGTTTTCGATTCATGAAAAAATAAACAAATAGTTTCTTATTCTTATTTTAGTCAGAAGGATACTGGTAAACAAGTATTGAAAAAAAAAACCCATCCTTATCAAATGCATCATGCAAAAGCAGGGTTAGATGCAACATTTGTATACCACTGCACTCAATAAATTTTTATTTCAATATACTGTAATAAAGTTATCATTGAATGATAACAAATTGATGATGACATAGTTTTTGACATTGTGAGAGAGTTTTTATAGTTTTTGATTGTCATAAAAAATTTAAAAATTCGAGCAATAGATGTACATTTTCTACATTTTTCGATGCCAAAAAAACTTTACCTAGTACACAGCAAAAAATTTCTAAAAGTATACGGAATCTAAAACACGAGTGATCTATTTTTTCACAAGTATAATCATAAAAAGATGTAATTTTCCACTCGTTTTGATGTAATTTTAGTCTTTTCTCAAAAAGCGAATGAAAATAAATTGTTTTGGTATAAATTTACATTCCATGATGTAAAAATAATGTGGCCAATGAAATTTATATCACAAGCAGTGTAAAATTATATCTGATTGATTTAATATTGACTGAAACTGTTTTTGCCATTTGCCAGTCGAGTTATTTTTCGGAAACCGAGTGTCTTCATTCTAAGACGAAGCTCCATCATCTGTATGGTAAAAGGTTTTTAAATTGACAAATGATGTTATTGAAATTAATTATTTGTTTCTCGATTACAGCGATGGCAGATTTTGAAGTGGCAGTAGGGATCCGGAATTTGATTCCCAGGAGAGGAATTTGTCTGAACAATTCGAGGCATTTGAGGCACCCGGCAGTGACGTATGGATCCGGACAGTCCGGAACGGAATTCCCTTTGGTCCCCCAGTGATCGATTAGAATATTAGCAGAATGGACATCTTTGTTTTCAACAGTGCCCCAGCCTGGCAGTGCTCTTGATGGTGGGTGTACTTTTTTCTTTCTTTACTGTTTATGTTTTTTTTTAAATAAATGTTTAACAACAGTAAGCTATAGTGTATTTTTCTACTCAAACGATTCATAATATCCCAATATTTCATAAAAATTGCTAATATTCCGAAAAAAATCTAAAATTTTACATCGCTGTGTATTTTTACACGACAATATGCTGTTCTCTTTTCGTGCATCGTTTTTGGTCAAAATTTACACGCCTCGATGTAAAGATGATGTAATTTTAGATCATAAACGATGTTCCGTTTTCGTGCATCGTTTTCAATCTAAAATTACACGATTTTTTCTTGCTGTGTATGACGGATTGGCTTAATGATATCACATACAAACTTTATATTGCTTTCATAACCCTTTACCAACACTGTTGGTGTATAAATATTTTCCGGACAATCATCAAATTTTTTTTAATAAGTATTTTTATAATTCAGTTAGCTGTCTGGGGCAAAATGCAACAAAATGCAATTCAGAACTAAATCTCATAAATCGCGTTTCCATATACTGGGATATGACTGTTTTGCATTAAGCGTTTGCTAGTTTCGGAATTTCATACATCCAAACGTTAATTTTCATGACTTCAGCGAGTATATTTTTTTGTAGATTTTTTACCCCTAAATGTGCAATAGGGTGTCCCAAAATTGCATAACTTCTGGGAATCTGGGGGCTCACCCTCCAAATGGTAGATTAGGATGTGCAGAACAAACTTTTGTAAATCATGTTTAGAGGTTCCGCAAGCGCGATCTTTGAAAAAAGTCCACTTTCAAAAGATTTGATTTTAAATAAACTCTGGGTCCAAAAATTTTCATAATATTTATATATTTTATATTTTTTTTTATTTTGTTTGAGTTAAATACTACACGTAAAAAATAAAAAATGAACCAAACTTGTATCAAAATGTAAAACAAGCAGGCTATTTCCAAAAAAAAAATTTTTTTTGGTCCAAAAATTTTGGATTCAACCGAGCAAAATGTGTACCAAGCGTTAAATATTCTTGATACCAATGGCATTAAAAGATGCGGATTTTTGTGCACTTAAACTTTGCTGAACAAAAAACGTTGTTTGGATCATCGTGTGAAGAGCTATTTACGGTTTAATCCTTAACATTCAATCCAACTGGCGTAGAATTCTATAAAAGTCTTTCAAAGAACCGGAAAGTTCGTAAAAAGTTAATAAAAAAGCACATACTCGAATGTCTAAGCGAGAAACTCAGCAAAATGTTCAGTTTGTATTCAATTTTTTACGTCAAATTGTGCTTTTTGGTTACTTTGGAAGCCAAAAAGTTTCGCAGTCGTCAGGAATGGAATTCACAGATAATATTGAAATTAAATTTTTGATTTTTCATTTCATCAGTTATAACTGATTTTTTATACTTTAAACCATGACCGTAGCAAATTGGAGGAAGGAGGGGGGTTTGGGAGCTAAAACCTTCCCATAAGGGTCCAAAAAAGCAAGCGAGATAGTATACTCTGCAGACTCTGCAATAAAAAGTAAAAATTTTGACTAAGAACTGATGCCGAAACATCGAACATCGATTCCAGGTTAAGAATACTTCTACAGTTAAAAAAAAATTTCTCACTAGAGAGAAACTCAGTTCTAAGTTAAAGTTGAAAATAAGATATGACTCATTTCGCAAGTTGTGGTTTAACAAAACCAGATTATTTTTCAATTTGCATATTAAGAATTTTGTATCCAATTTAGGATTATAATCACTAGTTTGAATCATCACTAGAAAATTGAAATGAAAAGCTGTTTTGAAATCGCGATTAAAATTTTATTTCATCAGCTTCATAAATCATGAAATCTAGTTTCAAAAACCATGATTTTTTAATGAAACTTTCATGGTTTTTGAAATGAAAATTTATGATTTTTTCAAACTAATGATTTAATTAATGAATTTCGAAACTGATTTGCAATTAAATGTCTAAATAACAATTTTCCGAGTGTTAAACATCATAATCAAATAAAAAATTTGAAATTAATATAAAATTAGTAATTTCATAATGAATCCAAATTGAATCCAAAAACATCAGTGTTAAAATTACAGATTAAGGAAAGAAAATTCACTTCTTGGCTTATATTTTAAATTCTGACCTGGAGTTGATCCTCATTTTTTTAGAATATTTCAGAAATCGTTTTGAAGTTTGGAAACAGATTCAAAATTTAAATTTTAAATTCTGGTTCAGACAGATCCAGATTTTATATTAGAAAATCAGATTCTGAGTTAGCTCCTAAATGAGTTCAAGATAAAATTCGTTGAGAAATTTAAATGGCAAGAAATCGCAGACTGATAATTTTTATTGTTAATTCAATTTGAAATTTTATTTTTTGAATCAAAGTTGGTGTGTTTAAAAAATTGATCTAAAAATCACAAATATAAAGTAGGGTTAGTTGCCCTACTTTGGACCCATTAAGCGGTGGTTTTTAAATAATCGAGGTTTTCTCACGAATGGACAGGAAATTTATATCCTCCAGGAAGTTCATTTGTAAGTCATGATCTTATCTGCAAGTTTCAATGAAAATTTTCAACATGGGTTTCGCCATTATTGAGAGATTTGCAAAGATATGGATGATTTAAATTTCCAACTTTGAACCTACTGTTCCTATTTTGGTACTGGACCGGTTCCTTTCATTGGACCTAGAACTAAAACTCCTATAAAAAAATTGATTTTTCGAAAATAAATAAACAAATTTATTGTAAATGTAAACTTAAATCAATTACTATCATAAAATAGTATTACAGCTTTTTAATACTTAAAAAAACTATTATTTCTGTTATAAATATCACAAACACTTTTATTCCCCGCCCGTTCTATCAGCAAAACGATAGCTGAAACTTGATTGTGTTTACTTACCTATAGTTTATTTGCGTAAATCTGGCAAAAATGTTGGAAATATTCAATATTGGTTCTGAATTATGCCCCAATTAAAAATTCGCAAAAATTGTTGATTTGTTCTTTTTGATACAAAGATTTGGTGACATCAGGTCTAAACATGGAACATCAAAGTCGAAAGTTTCCTATATTTGGACCTTTGCAAATTTTCCGAGTTTTCCATTGATTTTCATGAATTTTTGGAAAAATGGGTAGTATGGTTCATATTCTTCACACTGGAAGTAATTTCCCTTTAAACTTTGGCTTTGAAAGTAAAAAATCGTGATTTTTCCTTAAACACTCTAATTTTTCAATACGCGCCCCACTAAATGAGCTGTTTGATTTATCACTGATGAAGAGGTACATTTTTAAAAACGTTGAAAATTTTTATCACAAAGACTTTCAATGGCAAAAAAACGGCATGGTAAGGTTCAGGAAGAATAAGAGTTCATTGTGTGCAGAGGAATATCTTTATTTTATGCCAGCACAATGATTTATTTTCAATTTTCGGCATTTTAGGACTAAAGTAGGCTCTAGGTCCAAAGTAGGAGCACTAACCCTAGATTTCTTGTTTATTTTGTTTAATAGTAAAACCTATAAATATTCAAAAGATTTTAATTATGGAATTAATTTGAAAGGAAAAATATTTGGTGATTAAAATATTTAATCTTCTCTTTAAAAAAATCTACAAGGAATTCTTATTCTCATTCTCATTCTCATTCTCATTCTCATTCTCATTCTCATTCTCATTCTCATTCTCATTCTCATTCTCATTCTCATTCTCATTCTCATTCTCATTCTCATTCTCATTCTCATTCTCATTCTCATTCTCATTCTCATTCTCATTCTCATTCTCATTCTCATTCTCATTCTCATTCTCATTCTCATTCTCATTCTCATTCTCATTCTCATTCTCATTCTCATTCTCATTCTCATTCTCATTCTCATTCTCATTCTCATTCTCATTCTCATTCTCATTCTCATTCTCATTCTCATTCTCATTCTCATTCTCATTCTCATTCTCATTCTCATTCTCATTCTCATTCTCATTCTCATTCTCATTCTCATTCTCATTCTCATTCTCATTCTCATTCTCATTCTCATTCTCATTCTCATTCTCATTCTCATTCTCATTCTCATTCTCATTCTCATTCTCATTCTCATTCTCATTCTCATTCTCATTCTCATTCTCATTCTCATTCTCATTCTCATTCTCATTCTCATTCTCATTCTCATTCTCATTCTCATTCTCATTCTCATTCTCATTCTCATTCTCATTCTCATTCTCATTCTCATTCTCATTCTCATTCTCATTCTCATTCTCATTCTCATTCTCATTCTCATTCTCATTCTCATTCTCATTCTCATTCTCATTCTCATTCTCATTCTCATTCTCATTCTCATTCTCATTCTCATTCTCATTCTCATTCTCATTCTCATTCTCATTCTCATTCTCATTCTCATTCTCATTCTCATTCTCATTCTCATTCTCATTCTCATTCTCATTCTCATTCTCATTCTCATTCTCATTCTCATTCTCATTCTCATTCTCATTCTCATTCTCATTCTCATTCTCATTCTCATTCTCATTCTCATTCTCATTCTCATTCTCATTCTCATTCTCATTCTCATTCTCATTCTCATTCTCATTCTCATTCTCATTCTCATTCTCATTCTCATTCTCATTCTCATTCTCATTCTCATTCTCATTCTCATTCTCATTCTCATTCTCATTCTCATTCTCATTCTCATTCTCATTCTCATTCTCATTCTCATTCTCATTCTCATTCTCATTCTCATTCTCATTCTCATTCTCATTCTCATTCTCATTCTCATTCTCATTCTCATTCTCATTCTCATTCTCATTCTCATTCTCATTCTCATTCTCATTCTCATTCTCATTCTCATTCTCATTCTCATTCTCATTCTCATTCTCATTCTCATTCTCATTCTCATTCTCATTCTCATTCTCATTCTCATTCTCATTCTCATTCTCATTCTCATTCTCATTCTCATTCTCATTCTCATTCTCATTCTCATTCTCATTCTCATTCTCATTCTCATTCTCATTCTCATTCTCATTCTCATTCTCATTCTCATTCTCATTCTCATTCTCATTCTCATTCTCATTCTCATTCTCATTCTCATTCTCATTCTCATTCTCATTCTCATTCTCATTCTCATTCTCATTCTCATTCTCATTCTCATTCTCATTCTCATTCTCATTCTCATTCTCATTCTCATTCTCATTCTCATTCTCATTCTCATTCTCATTCTCATTCTCATTCTCATTCTCATTCTCATTCTCATTCTCATTCTCATTCTCATTCTCATTCTCATTCTCATTCTCATTCTCATTCTCATTCTCATTCTCATTCTCATTCTCATTCTCATTCTCATTCTCATTCTCATTCTCATTCTCATTCTCATTCTCATTCTCATTCTCATTCTCATTCTCATTCTCATTCTCATTCTCATTCTCATTCTCATTCTCATTCTCATTCTCATTCTCATTCTCATTCTCATTCTCATTCTCATTCTCATTCTCATTCTCATTCTCATTCTCATTCTCATTCTCATTCTCATTCTCATTCTCATTCTCATTCTCATTCTCATTCTCATTCTCATTCTCATTCTCATTCTCATTCTCATTCTCATTCTCATTCTCATTCTCATTCTCATTCTCATTCTCATTCTCATTCTCATTCTCATTCTCATTCTCATTCTCATTCTCATTCTCATTCTCATTCTCATTCTCATTCTCATTCTCATTCTCATTCTCATTCTCATTCTCATTCTCATTCTCATTCTCATTCTCATTCTCATTCTCATTCTCATTCTCATTCTCATTCTCATTCTCATTCTCATTCTCATTCTCATTCTCATTCTCATTCTCATTCTCATTCTCATTCTCATTCTCATTCTCATTCTCATTCTCATTCTCATTCTCATTCTCATTCTCATTCTCATTCAGTAATTTGTCTTTTGTTGATCAAGAATGTAGAAGCTTATCTACTCAAAATTTATAAATTTTTCACTTATGAATCGCACGGAAGATTTCAATTCAGAACGATAAATTTCTTTTTTATTAGTTTCTCTGCAAAAGTTACTAAAATTATGGCCTGTATCTGAACTCTGTTTTTGAATTCTCATTTTGAATTGTTCGTCTCTATTTCTAGTCTGATTTAGGAACTTAATTCTTTTCAATCAATCCTTCTATCTACTTGAAGTTAAATACATAATTAGAAAGAACAACAGGAAAGAATATTTTGGGCAAGTTGAAACATTTTTTTTTCCGAAAACTGTAGCATTTAGTGGAACACAAATCATTCCCAGAAAGTCGTCGGGTCTAGAGTTACCCTTGGTCGACAAACATCATCATTCTCTGAGTCATCTCTCCGAAAGCAATTGAAACCGAAAATCTGAAATTGATCTTTATTTTTTGAGGATCGCCATCAATGCAGTTTCTTTTCTGTCCCAAGTACAAAGCAGGATGATGACCGCAACCGTAATCCGATCGTCTTCCCTCCCCATGGATGTCAGCTTCACAGAATCGATCCGATCTTCCCTCTGCTCTCCTGGTGACTCGTTGCCCAAAATTTTTCAAGCGACGAACCCCCCAAAGCGAGTGTATGTATTTTGAACCCACTATTCCCGGTTCGTTCAATTTCGGTTGAAATTTGACCATCAAGGTGAAACGCAATCTTCAACAGTCAGCAGCAAACAGTCAAATAAAAAAAAACATGTGAAGATTGAAACCAGGGATTGGTACTGAGTGAACTGATTTATCAGCGATAGTTTCGCTCCGGTTAGATAAAAACAACTCACCTACCTACCGAGAGAGTTGTTGGTGTTTGGTGGCGTTGAGAAATTAATGCCTATTTTATTAGACAACGTTTTATTGGGCATGATTGGCGAATCATTAATCAAACGAATCGAACGAAACCGGCTGGACATTGGCTCCAATTTCCACTGCTCTCTCCGTTGCCTCAACTCAACTATGAGTGATATTTGCTCAAGCCTACGGTTGAGATTAGTTCAAGACTTGAGCTTCTAATTAGGGTTGAGTGGGAAGTAATTGAATTGTTTTTTGCAGTTATTACACTTTTTTTTAAGATTTTTATAAGATTTGAGTGTGTTATTTTAGAACTTTCCTCGAACTAAAGTTCTTCCAAAATTGTCCCGTATATCCTAAATTTGAGCAGTTGCTCCACCCTAAGCCGACCTCCTGATTGATTTATTTAATTTATTTCTTCAGACATCTTCGAGGTTGCCGCGTCTCAATCTCTCCAAAAGCAATTCAACATTTCTCGGTGTCCAGTGTCAGTCTTTGCATAAAAGCTCAGCCTCAATTTCTGCCGTCCTTTTTCGCTGAGCAGCAAACAAAATCGCACTAATCAATCACGGAGCTATCAGAAATCTAATAAATAGCATTAACTACTTTATTTCGCCGTCCGTTTCGCTTGAATCGGCGATTCGCTGGATTTTAATTTCTGGCTCGAAGAGGACACTTTTTCCTCCTTTCAGACTCCACCTGAGTCTTCTCTCGATTCACCAAGTTACGGTTCAGGTGTTCCGGAGGTTGATCTTCGATCTTCCCCATTACATTCACATAAAAATGCCTCGTCTCCTTAAAGATGAACTCCCTCTTTCAGCTTACTCTGGTGTTGATGTTTGCTTTACGAAGCCCCAAAGTCCCGCCAAAGATCCGGCGATTTTTCGGTCGTGAAGCAAAGAGATGGCATACTCTAGATCTAGCCGTGAAAATGATGGTCGTGTTTTTCCCCTCCACATGTTTTTTGCCGCTCCCGAAAATCCAAACCTCCCCCTCTCCAAGCTCATCTGTAGACTTTGGGCTGTGTTCTTTGAGCGCTTCAAGGAGGTTAACGCATAGCCTCGGGGGGACTTCACTTAAACTGGTTTATAATTTGGTTGTAACTTTTAAATCGACAACAGCAGCAGCAGCTTCAAACTTGCTGGTACCGGAGCATGAGTTTTTGTCAATTTGAACTACTTTTCACGAGATTATGTGCGAATGTAGAAAAAAAAATTGTTGGCTCAAATTTACGACCTCAATCTCGCCGTAGAGCTGAGCTGTTTCTAGGCGTTGGCTGCGTTATTTTTGCATCAGTCGGTTGTCAGGTGCAAATTTTTTTTTTCCTCTCTCATCAGAATATGCTAATGATTCTTTGGGCACCAAAAGACGATCGTAAAATCGTTTGGTGACAAATTTGAACTCGCAGCTCCCAATGAATAGTCGGCAATCAATCAACAACCTTCAATCAGTCTGGAGTTTTTTTTTTCCGGGGATTGTTTGAAAGGAGGAAATGCAATCGGGCTGCATTTGGCGATTGATGAGGCCATTATTATCAAACGTGCTATAAAACAGTTTGCAAACGTTTAAGGTGTCGATTTATAACTTGGCCTAAACTTAGAAAACTATTGTTTGAAGAAAAAAATACTGGTAAAGCGGGATTTTTTAAATTTAAAGTAGCTTCGTTAAAAATAGAGTGTAATTTTTTGTTGTTGAAAGTTTGATAAATTATGCCTTTTAAAGTCATTTTAAAACAGATTTTTTTCTCAAAAATTTCCTAAAATTTACTTATGTAAACGTGACTTAAAAATTATGCATTAAATCATGGATGAGTTTTTAACAAAAATAAAAGGTTCAACCTCAACCCCAGGGTTTGAAAAGTTCGAAAATGACCCCAAATCGACTCAGTCTTATATTGTATAACATTGTAAATTTATAGATTTAGCTATGCTATTTAAAAAAGTTTTCCGGGAGTTTAGATTTTAAACTCGTCGAAACATCGACTCAATAGCATTACACTTTACCGTGACGTTTAAACACAATTAAATATTTGTATAAAAATAGTAGCTCCGATAACACGGAAGCTCGGATAAGTAGGATTCTACTGCTGATGATTCATCATCAGTGGTTTTACTGTATGTTTAAAGACAATATTTTGCTACTTTCTGTTGTGTTCCCGTTTTTTGCATAGATAGCAAGAAAGACAAAAACGTCAAAAATTCGAAATGCCTAAATTTCGGAAAGTCGGAAAATCTGAAAGACAAAAAGTCGGAAAGTCAAAAAGTCAGAAAGTCAGAAAATCAGAAAGTCAGAAAGTCAGAAAGTCAGAAAGTCAGAGAGTCAGAAAGTCAGAAAGTCAGAAAGTGAGAAAGTCAAAAAGTTAGAAAGCCAGAAAGCCAGAAAGTCATAGTATCAGAAATTTAGGAAGTCAGAATGTCAGAAAATAAGAAAGTCGGAAAGCCAGAAAATCAGATAGTCAGGAAATCAGAAAGTCATAATGTCAGATAGTCAAAAATTCTGAAAAAAAAACCTAAATAAATCAAGAAGACGGAAAGTAATTAGAACAACATTTAAACCTCATTGTTCGTAGTTTTTTCTAGAAAAAGCAACTTACATTAAACTATCTCTAAAAATTTAAAAACGAAATTTTTTTAAATTTTATTTTCAAATCAGATAGAATTTTAACTATACTTTGATCAGTGGTGGATTAAGCCATCGGAGAACCTATAATTCTCAATCCATCACGGGCAAACATTGCGGAGGAATTATTCAACTAATCGAAAATGAAAATGCTGATTAGAGCTGTAAAATGCAAATTAATTTCACAATTTTTTTTCTAACTATATCATCATCCAAAATTCTCTGGATCAGAAAAAAATAGATATTAAAACTCTTCTCATTTCATTAATAACTTGATATATGCTTCTTCGAAAGCAGAATAATTGTTTCACTCATAACTATTGGGAAGTAACATAAAAACTTTAGACAATGAATTCAAATACAAAAAAAAAAAGAATTAAATTCAAATTCATGAAGATACAGACAGTTGCAGAGTGAAATTCAGAACCTAAAATCGGATTTTATCCAGAAACAATGTTTGAAGTTTAAAATTAAAATCGTAACATTGAATTGCAATTTTTTTTTAATAAATTTTTTCAAATTGCCAATGGAATTCAATTACAAAATTGAGAATCAAATTACAACCAGAGTTAAACAGAAATGTTTAAATTTGAAATTCAAATCCAGATTTTTTTTTCACTTTCATATCTTAAAAACGCAGAAAAAAATCAAATTTTAATAATTTTCATGAAATAATATTTTAAGAAGGCTTGTCAAATAGTTCTTCTTAACACTTCGTTTCATAAAGTAACAAATTTACTACAATGAATGTATGGAAAAAGTGAAAAATCGTATTTTATTTTAATTTTTTTTTCTTAATGCACACATCATTTCCGACTGTTTAAAATTATTGTTAAAGAAAAATAAAAAATTCTTGAAATTAAGAGTTAATGTGGAAAAATAGCCTTCGAAAACATTAATTCAGACTGGAAATCGAACGTGCCAGACACAGACTCACGAAGTGAGCATTCAAAATTTCCCGATTTTATTATTTGTTTTTTCAACAAAGCTAGAGAAAGCTAAAAATTTAAAATAATTTTAAATGATTTTCTTCACTTTTTCTTTTTTACAATTTTCTTCACTTTTTCTTTTTTACAATTTTCTTCAAATTTTCTTTCAAAACAGTTTTTTTATTTTTACGAATCTAAGAAAAAGTTAAATTATCACCCGTGAAAATCTTTTTATGAAATGAGGAGAAAATATTTTTTCATCAGAACATAACCCTTGTTTCACTAGATACTCCTGAAATATTTTCTTTATTCAATAAATAAGAAAAAGTGATGTTTTATTTATTGTCGGGTATGCATTAGGCACAGATTCCATTGATTTAGTTCGACATACCCGGGTTTCAAAGTAAAGGGGACAAATAAAGTATTAGTTTACTAGCTTTAAATTAGACCAAATGTTCTTTTTAAATCCAAATTGTTTTTTTTTTTTAGTTTTAAAAGAGAGGAAACGCTGCTGAAGAGTTTCGATAATAAAAAAAAAAAATTATTTCTCTCTTTCCATGACCACAGAATTCCTGAAATTGTTTGCGTTTAAGCAAATGACAATTTTTTTTTGCGTTTCGATGCTCTAAAGGAGCAAGGCTCTCAAGGCATCATGCAACAGCAGGGTTAGATGCAATATTTGTATACAACAACACTCACACAATTTTAAATATAATAGAATGTAATAAAGTTATCAAATAACGATAACAAAATGATCTTGACAAAGTTTCTGGTATCGTTGGATAGTTTTTATAGATTTTGATTGTCTTAGATAATTAAAAAAAAAAATCGATTAATAGATGTACAAATTTAATGCATTAAAAAACTTCACCCATGATGGACTTGCTTAGTGATATCACCAACAAACTTTATTTTCTTTTATCATCCTTTACCAACACTGTTGATTTAAACATATTTTTTTAACATTCATCAAATTTTCTTAAATAAATATTTTTATAATTCATTTAACCAGGCTGAGGAAGAATGCATCAAAACGCAAATCATCGAGTCACCTTTCAAATCTCGTTTCCGTATGCTGGAATATGATCGTTTTTCATCACGCGTTTGTTAATTTAAATATTTCATCCATCCAAACATTAATTTTTATGACTTCAGCTAGTAGGATTTTTTGTAGTTTTTTTTACCCCTTAAAGTATGCAGCACCCTCTTGCTTTTTCCTTAAAAACATTTTTGACAGAAAAAATGTAAAATTCAATCGGAACAGAACCGAAACTCACTGCAATTGGTGATTTATGCATTATCACACCACAAATATATCAAACTAGCTGAGCTAAACTTCGTTTTACCTTTAAATTAGCAAGTTGTCATAAATGTATAACTCCATCTACTTGTGCTTAACTTCTACGTTCTCGTGAATCAGCCTCCTTTCCATAAAAAGTGGGATGGAATAACCCTCGGATACCAAATTTCACTTCATTCTAACTGTCAGTTTATAAGTGATGGTTTTACAAAGAAAACGTTTGTAATTTTATATAAAAGATAAGCAAAAGTAAGATTTTTGTATGGGAACCCCAATTCCTTGAAAAGTGAGATTTGCGAGATATTATACAAACGATCTCTGACCCGGAAAACCCTCGGATACCAAATTTAACTTCATTCTGGCCGCCCATTTATACGTGATGGTGTTACAAAGAAAACGCCTCCATTTTTATGTATAAGATATAATTTTTCAAACGTTTTCATTTGATTTTTCATTAAAACAAAGTGTGTTGCGACTTACCCCTTTTTCTTAGTAAGGTGAAAATTGCCTGTTTTTGTAAATTTAAAAATAACTGTTGAAACCAAAATTTTTCTGACAACGTCAATTCGATGTCTTATCAACGTTACAACTTTTTAAGGTTGCATGATGCCCCAAATGACGGTACTCGCATAAATTAAAAAAAAAAGTTGTTTGAAGCATAACAAAACGCAAAAATTCATACTATGACAAGTGTTGTTTGGCATCACTACAAATAGTCATGGAACAGATATACCAGTTATATATATGTTGAAAAATTCTTTCAACTTGACTTTGGCTAGTAAAAGATGACAATTAATTCAAACTACTTCGAACGATGGACCATTTCTGACAAAAAAAAAAATCTTTGGACCACTCCGTGAGGTTAAATAATTGGAACATGCCTATAAAAATATTTTAATTGTTCCCCATGATTGTGGAAAGTAATGAAAAACAGAAGAAAAGAGCTTTCAGCTTTTGCAGGAAGTATAGAAATAAAAATCTCTATTTTTTTAAATTTATTTTGCCCCTGGAGTTAGGCAACAAAAACACCCTGGTGACCTTATTTTTCTAAGATATGTTTGCTCAAATAATGCAAGGCATATAAAACGATTTTTCTTAAATATCGTTTAATTGTTCAGCTTGACAGTAACAAAATAGCAAACTAACTTTCCTTGATGGATGTTGCTCGATAATCTGGAAAATTTAGCTAAATTGAGGCCCTCAGAATTAGAGAGAGATAAGTGCCAAAATCTTTGGTTTTAAGTTAAGTTAGCTAATCGATTCTTCTTATCTTAATCTACCTCTGGTGCAAAACTAAGTTTTTTTTTAAATTTTTTTTAACTTATTTTAATTGATTTAAAATTTTTAATCCAATGGATGATTTTATAAAAAAATCCAAGATGATTAATTAAACAAGACTTGCCAAACAAACTCAATTTTTTTTATATTTGTGATTTTCAGCTGACTTATGGTTAAAATTTTGAAATTAAACCATCATAAAAAAATTAAAAGTCTGCTTTCTCAAACAATTTGATTTCCACATGGAAACAGTCATCTTGATAATTTCTTATTCATGGTGAACTCATTTACGAGCTAAATCATAATCTGAATTTTTAATATAAAATTTGTATCTGAACTCGAATTTTGAATTTTGGATCTTTTCCCGCATTTCAATACAATTACAGATTACAGTTTCAAATAAGAGCAAAGAATTGATATTTTGCTTGAAATTTGAAAAATCTTTTTCGTTCAATTCTGATCTTTTTATTTTCAATCTTATTTTAAAATTTAAATTATATATCTGTAATCCGAGTTGTGATCCTGAATTAAAATATTAGTTCTGTGTTTCGTATTTTGATAATCTAAAGATGCGAAAACGCACTCAACAGCGACGTTTCAATGCTCTATTTTCTGAATTCATCTGGTGTGACTTCAATAACTTTTACAGTTCATTTATTTAAAAGTTTGGTTTTCACACCTTTTTTCACATTTTTTTTTTTTTGGATTCCGCTTTCAAAACAAGGTTTTGAAAAGTTCAGAAATATATGCTGACATACAGGCGGTTTCAAAATTTCCGTACTGCACTTACATCGGCACCGAAATATTTTTTAAAGATACTTTTCTATCAATAGTGGAACTAAAATATCTACTTTTAGTGTGGAGAAATTTTTCTTTTACTGGGTCTAAAGATATGTTGAATCTACAACATCAAGTCCAGAATAATTTTAAGAATAATAAGAAAGCCTAAAACAAAATTTTTGTAATTTTTTTCTGGTGTTTTATGTTAACTCATTTGTAAATTTACAATACTAGTCTGTAACTTTCGATTTTTTTTAAAATTTAACCTTTACGCTTATATAACCAAAGATCGTTTAGAAGCAATCAAAACCAACCATTTAAATAAAAAATAATATAATTTCACTGAATCAGCGGATCCCTTGCTTTCTTTTACTGATAAGAACAGAGCTTAAAAAATTGACGATAAGCTATCAGAAAATTGCTGAAATCAGGTCAAACTTGGCAACAATATTTAAAACTGCGTGAGTAACAATTTAAAAAAAAATTGGGTGTGATCTGAGGAAAATTGAATGTTTAAGAAATTTGAAACTTCAGTGTACGGACAATTGTTTGGTATACCTAATTTTGAGACTTGATATAGTAGATTCAACAAATCTTAAGATTCAGTATATTTATGAGTAAAGTGGTTGAATATCTAAAAAGAAAACTTCTTCTACACCAAATGAAGATACTTTAGTTTCACTATTGATAGAAAAAGAATCTTTGAAGAATATTTTGGAGCCGAGATAAGTACTGTACGGACAATTTTTTGACCGACTGTATTAATCTTTAAAAAAAAAAATGGAATAATAACACTAGTTCTAGTTTAACTTGTTTAATTTTTTACTACGAACATCAGATTTTAGCCTTTTCTAATTAAGAAAAGAATTTTTGAATTTTTAAATATGTAAACATGAACATGAATTTTCATTCCAGTTTCCTAAACTATGTATTAGATTTGTATAAAAACGGTAGATACCATTTTTGTTGTTTACATTTGAATGGTTTCGAATGAAGAGAATAAAAAATACTTAAAAGTAACACTAGCAGCCGCCCATGTTTACAACCTTACAAGAGCGCTCTGTATCCGCAGAATCAAACGCACCTCAATTATTCAATTTTCACCTCCAAGCTAGGAAGGTAACAAATGATGCAGTGTGGATGGCTGGCGTCGGATAGTTAGTTACAGAAGAAGTCGAAAAAAAATAACGCTAACGCCAACACAAAGCTAAAATGAAACGAAACCTTTTTCCCGTTTGACATCAACGAGGGAGAGATTGCGCCTCTTCGGCATCAACCTTTTTTTGGTGGAGCTTCAAAGTTTGATGGATGAAGAGAAGCGCAGCTCAAATAATGAACTCAAAAAGTAAACACATCTCCAATGTAGGAGACACAGTCACTTGACTGCGGGGAAGATGATCGCTGTTTTTTTTTTCTGCTCTTGCACAGCTCCGAACACGTGAACATCAATTTTTGTATTGAATTCGGAGTTGTTCGGGGCACGCGTGCCTTCAATGGTCTCCTTTTTGTCGTTTGTGAGTAGCTCTAGGCTCTTACCTGTACGTGTCGTTGGTCGTTTGCTACGGTTTCCAAATCAGGAATTCCGACGGCAGCGATGGCTCATCCTCATCCGGAATTGTATAAATGGGGGGGATTGTCACTTGATGTTGGTTTTTTCTATAACTTTAACTCACTCCAAACTTCACCACACACTTCGTAGTTGTCGAACAATGTGTTTCGATTGTGTGTAGTTTGAGGCACTTGAAAGTGTAGCGCTCCTTCGGGGTATAATTCACTCACTAGTTTGTTGTTTCTTAAAGTTGATGGTATACTTTTTTTTTCTCACTCGGTGATCTTTCAAAAGGTTGTCACTTCTTGGTCGAGGAGATAACTGTCACTTTTGGCTGCGGGAGTTGAAGACGAGTTGCGAAAAGTCACTGGAAACTGTTGTTGTTGTTCAACTTGTTGTGAAATTCGAACCAGGGATGCGGAATCCTTGAGCGGGGTTGTTGGAAATTATTTATTGTAACAGGCTGGCCGATGGTCTTCTTCGATGATGATCCTCTTGGCAAAGGTCAGTAGTGGTCGAGAGTGGTTAACATTTTGTACACATTTTCATCAACCGGGACGTGAGCTGATTGCCGAACGAGAGCACTTCATGTGTTGTTTTTTTCACTATAATTCCGTTGCTTCGATCCGTTTCTGTGGCCGATGTCCTCGAAGTAAAGTGCGAGACACGAGGGTTTGTTTTTTCGCTTCTGACGGAATCAAGATGCGCGTTGTCCGCTTGTTGTGCACACAAGGAATTTCGTAAAGATCACTCCGGCGGCTGATATCTTTTGCAAAGGTCAGGAGCACGACGATACGTAATGCGATCACTTGGGAAGGACCCGCCAGAGTCACCGCGAGTGGCCTCAATTACTTCTCACCCCACCGAATCAAAATTTGCACTGCACTCTGCCCAGAAACAGGCAAAAACCGAATAATCAAAAATCTTGAAAATCACTTGGCAGCGCGATCATCTCCGGCCTGTCCAGTTTCCCGCAACAGGACTCAAAACAAAATGACTTCACTAATTAACATAATCCGGCGTCCAATAACTTTTAATAATTTAATCCAAAACCAGTCGAGGGATGCACTCAAAGCCGAGGGAAAAAATAAATTCAATCTTCGATCAGCTCAATCGATCGCAACCCGTCGTTCGATTCCTTCCGAGAGCGCCGACGGAAAACTCTCTTCCAACTTTGTTTGCATGTCTCTTCCGTTAAAAAAACTTGACGGTTTGCTACAGTTTTCACTTTCTACGCACTTCAGCTGATAGGCTCATCTTCAAAGACACAAACTTGCCCCACTTCAGTTTAAGGAGATATGTGCTGTAATACTTGATCGAGTCACTTTTCCCCCTTTCTATGAGAAGATCACCTTCCACCGACCTCAGAGCATCACTATGATCACCTCAAAACTTAAACACTTGTCCACTCTTCTGCGCCCGCGAACTTATCAGATCAGATCGTGGCTTCGAGGTTTCCTCCAAACTAAGGACGCTCCCTCACAACATAAGCTGGCAGAAGAAGGCACAACGAGGTGATGCGTGATGCGGTTTTAATGATCGCGCACCACGCGGACGACACTGACCATTTGCGTAGTAAAGCTGAGTCTGAGCAGTCTTATCTGCCCGGTTGGATCACGACAACGCAGATGAAGACGACGGCGATGATCAGGGCTTCTTCTGCTGCTGCGGGTTCGAATTTACTTTTTTTTTTAATTTTACTTTTCTGCTGCTGCTACTTCTTTTAATTTGGTCTAATTAGGCCTAATGATGACGGGGACACCAGTCATATGTCGGTGTTATGATACCATACACCCCCTCCCGGTTTAAAACCACTTGCACTTTCGACGGCAATACACACTGTTGGTGACACTCAGGTTTGTTTTTTCCTTCAACTATTACACTTTAGTTAATTTTTATTTTTCCTGCCCCCCTCTTTCTGTTTATCGGTGGGACCTTAGCATAGATTCATATGTTTTTATCCGTTGTTGGTGTTGTTTGCTGATGTTTGACGATGGGTGTGGATCTGTGGAATTGACATTGACTTAATTTTGAGTATCACACTGTTTTTTTCTTCACTAATTGCTTGGTGGTGGCGTGGGTTTGTCACTTGTTGGAGCGTTCAAGTCACTGGAGTGGATGCAGCATTAAAGTCACTGGGGAGTTCTTCAAACGATGATGGTGTCTTGGATTGTCGAAGTCTATTCAACCTTTTCTTCCTTGAGTTTGTGTTGTTCCTAACGTCTTAAGTTTTTGCATCAAATTCCATAGTTAACAGTATAAATAGGAAAAAAAACTTAAATACCGTAATCCGGGGTAATATTGATCACTTTTTTTCAATATTTTTCGATTATTTTTTCTTTTAAGGAGAATGTGGCATGTTTCATATTTTTAAAACCAGTACTGGACTTCTATGAACGTAAAACATGGATGCAGAAATTTATTAGACTACTTTCAATTTGATTTAAAAATCTTTTTCGTCCCTGTTCAGAATTTGATATTTTGAGGTAACATTGATCAGTCTCTATTCTGACGGTTTTAACGAGTTTTCTTGATCATAAAGGATACAAAACACCTTCATAATATTTACATATGCAAGATTATCAGACTTACCTTAATTTTTAACGTTCAATTGTAAAAATAATTAAAATAAAAAAAAATAACTTTGATGCTGCCTACATTTAGGGGCTAAAATTACAATAATTGCTAAATAGTTTGAGCTTCAAAATACAAATGAAATTTCACCTTCACACATTCCCCTAGGCCCGCCCAATATTCCCATTTTCATTTTTTCTTCAAAGTTAACGATTTGATAAGGTCCATTTGTCCAATACAGTTTTACTCTTGGAAAATGTCCTTATTTTTTAAATATCCAAAATTTATCATTAAATGACTATAAAAATAGCACTATAACTGTAAATATACAAAGAATAAGGTTCTTCTTCCACATTAAACCACTCGTTTGCTTCTAAATGCTTTTTGGTATCACCAGGAGAGCTGTTTTTTGCGAGCCTTGGAAAAATAGTCATTTTAAGATTTTGAAATTAGATTTTTCCTGACAGAAAAAAAAATCAAATACAAACCAAATTTTGCTTATTTGGTACTCAATTTATACGCTTTCAAACGTAGAAATCGGTTTTCAAAAATTCAAACTATAGACTGAGTTATTGATGATAAGGTGGAAAAGTTTATTGTTGGTCAAATTTACCCCGGTGATCAAAGTTACCCCGTTTTACGGTACATAGAAATGTTAATCAAACCAAGGAAAATAAAATAAAAACTTCGAGTTTTTTTTTCAAATTTTATTAAAATATTGTTTTGTTTATTATTTCGGTAAGAAACAGGACAAAAATGAACAAAACTGCATAGTCATGAAAATTTTTGGTTTTAATAAGTATTGTTCGTTTAACTCAAAGATTATTTTAAGACTGATTTTTGAAACAATCCGAGCAACTGGTTCTAATTTTTGTTCGCATCTTCGATTTTTGTAGAAAACTAAAAATATGAACATTCATTAGGAGATCAAGCATCACAGGAGATCAAGCATTTCTCATTCACCGAATCTGCTGTCATTTGATGATCATTATAACCACTGTTTCCCACAAGTAAAGATTTAGATATAAAAATGAGATATAGTATCTAAACATCAATTTATTTTAAACAGTGCTCATGAAAATTCCACATTAAGTTTGTATTTTGTTACACTCATTACCTTCTAAGTTATGAAATGAGCTTAGTAAGCTCCAAGCCGCAAGTTTGAGTTTGTAGGTTTCTTTATTTTGTAATCAAAAAAAATATTCAAGGAAAGCCTCATAGGACAGATCATTCTATTCCTAGCGAGCAAAAGTAGTGAGTTTAATTCATGTAAATATGCTTAAGAGTTTACTCTGATACCGTTCGCTTGTAGAAATCAGTGAATCAGTGATAACATCAAAAACGTTGAAGCATTAGGATAAAAAAATCATTAATGTTTGTCCAGATTTGGAAAAGCTTCAGAACCATTTGGAAGGAATAGATTGGTTTGATTTGTACTGGATTTTAAAAACACTCTATTTTGTCAGAATTATTTGAACCACATTTATGAATTGAAATAAAGAATATGCGGTAGGGTTTTTGCAGCCAAACGCATCATGTCGAAATTCACAAACCGACCCTATTAATTTTGCAGATTGGCCCAAAAAAAAAACAGAACTGCTCAAAATTTCAGCTTAATCAGACTTGAAATCACCAAAAAAGGAGGATCAAAGATAATTGGAAAACCTAAATTTGAATGATGTTGCCAAATGACTTAAAAATGCAAAAAACATCAAAATGTTATGTTATCTCGAAAAAAAAAAAATGAAAATCACCAAAAGGATCAAAGGAAATCAGGAAAATTCAAATTAAAATTATGATGCAAATGAACTTAAAAATGCACGAAACTTTGAGATTTAATGTTATTTCGAAAAAAAAATGCCTAAAATTACCTTTCTGGGACTACGTCGGCTTTCCAAAAAAAAAACTAAGTTTCAGAAAGTTGATTTTTGGTTAATTTTTTTTTTTTTGAAATTACAACTAATTTCAACGTTTCATGCATTTTTAAGTCATTTGGCATAAATAAAAAAATTTCGTTTCTTTTTCGATTTCCTTTGGTGATTTTTGAGGATAAAGAACCGAAACTTTTTTTTTCGTTCAACAATAACAAGACCCCATTATGTGAAAAATTGTCAAAAAACATTCGAGAACAACTTATGTGTACAAAAATTAATAAAATTTCATGAGAAAATAATCAGTTTTTCCGCATCAGTAGTTGAATAAAACAGCAGATACTGTAATCATACTCAAAAAACTTCTCCGTTTGATTTTTCAAAAAAATCATTGTCAGTTTTAAGATTTATTCGACTTACAAACTAAAAAAAAGGATTAGATTTTTTTTTTGTGTGTGACTTTGGATATTTTTTCTCTCTAAATTATGCAATGTTTTGAACTCATTGAAACGAAAAGTGTTTTCAGTGTTCTAATGTCTTCCACATAAAGTCAGATTGCTCGGTTTTATCTGGGTTTTCCCGAATATTTAATACAAAATTTTGGAAAAGTCCAGTCCGGCTTGGTTGCCCGGATTTTGTTGAAAAAGCCCGGATCTTGCCACTCCATTTGCTTTGCTGTTGTAGAAATTTTTTATTTATGCGATCAAAACGAAATTTTTTGAGCAATCATGAAAGCTTTAAGTACGATAAAAAATCTGCTTATTGTGTTTTTATGAAAAATATTTTTCAATTTTCTTTTCCATTTTTCCTGAACAATTCTTGGGTTTTGTCCAAATTTGCCTGGATATTTCCGGGATTTTAGGTCAACAATTTTGGAATCAAATGCCCGGATTTGGCCAGGTTTTTATATCGAATTAAATTTGTCCGGCTTCTATGTATGCTAAAAAAAATTCTGGTAACCCTATCTTAGAAACACAAAGATGAATAAAGTTTGCGTGAAACTTGTATTTTTTATGACGGATATTTTCAATTATATATACTTCACTAACTTCCCACAAATTTTAATTAAGAACAATAATATCTAAATTGGAACTGAATGCGCACAAGACCACGTGTTTTGCGCTCAAATTTGGAATGCCGTTAACCTCTGTCTTTCTTTTTATTTGGAAACGCCAAAATTATGATAAAATGCATAGTTATAACGAATTTCGTCCTAGTTTAATTAAAGAAGGGGCACCAAAGTTCGTTTCGAGAAATATTATCAGTCGCCATATTTGCTGCGAAAGCAGATAAGAAATAGAATTTCGTTGCCTACTTTGAGGCGTTTTACCTATAAGGATATCGATAAGAGAATTTTAAGAGCAAAATTTCCGTGGGTTTTGCATAAGCAAATGATTTTTTTTAGAGTATGGTTAGTTAACAAAAATACTATGAACACGTTACTAAACATTCGATACTTCAATTATTGTTTTCCGTAGAATCATTGTTCAATTTCTGAACACCCTTTTATAATGGTGCGTCATTTCCACTAGTTTTGCCGTTTTTATCCATGGTGTGTTTTCAGTTTTTTTAGTCTTTTTTCTACAAAAATATCATGAAAATCAAGTTTTATTTTTGTTGGACGTAAATCAGTTCTCTGAATCGTTCAATTTGGTTCCGAAGCGATTGATAGCGCTGTAAGTAGAGTTTACGCTTAACTGGTGCGTTTTGTACATGTACTGCAGTTTTCCCCTACATTCGTGTAATAATTGCCTTTCAAGGAAAATTAAACCAATTTAAATAGCAAAAAAAGTATATGTAATCTGAAGACGTTGAAAAAATTTCGCCCAGAAGATAGCTGCCATCATCCTTTTCACTGATAAGTAAGGAAGAGCTTGGCTTATAAAAAAAAGACGAAGGTTGTGCTTTCTTCTCAGTTTCTTGTAACAGCTAATTTCTCGAGTAACTTTAGCACTACGTTCGGTGTTTTCTAGAAGCTTTTTCACGAAACCGGCTGAAACTGGTCGTTGAAAAAGTATAACCTTCTTACAGAAATGAATCAAAAGCTATTACGATTTTAAAATTCAGTATTTGGTACAAGTTTGCCGAAATAAAATCGATGTTAAATTTGTCGAAAACCGATCATTTGAAGTTTAATACACTTCTGAATGACTCAAAAAAATTGGAATTAGAAAAAAAATGTGTTTTAGCTGTAGTAATAACCTGTTGGCCATTAAAGTGAAAGGCCGTATAACAAGGTGCAGAATATTGAGGTTCGAGTGTTTATAATTTCATTACTTAAGCGAAAAATATTCATTAGTAAAAATCATTTAAATCAAGTGTCCAACATGACCTGAGGCAGGGGGAATTTTCAGACGATTTGAAATCTGACCTGCGGTTTTATGTTATGAGGTTTTTGCTTTAGAATAAGCATATGAATATTTTAAGGTAACCATATTTGAATAAAAAATCCTTCAAAACTTAACGATATTTTTTGTATTTATTTGGCGTTTAAAACAAAATTTAAGATAACTCAGATCTCTGGTAAACCATAAAGTGCTATTAAAAGTTTATATGAATAACATATCTCATATATCGCTTGATTTAAACGGACTTTCCCAGATACAAAATCTTCGTTTTTCGTTGAAAAATACCTGAATTTTCATTATAAAACTCAAAACAAGTTGTTATAAATTTTGATTTTTTCGTCCATAATCGAAATTTTTTAGATGGTTTTTTCATGTTCGGGTTTTGAGAAGCCCAAAATACCATTAAAAATCTTCTGATGTAAAGTTCCGAGTGTTTTCCTTTTTCATTTTTATTGAACAATTTCAACGTTTAAAGTTAATTTGCCCGGATATTGACACATTTTTGAGTTGTAAAATTTTAAATCAAACGGCCGGATTTTGAGAGGTTTTTAGATAAAATTGCCCGGATTTGCTCTGGCTCAATGCGTGAGTGAAAAATTCTTGCAGCCTTATTCTACATAAAATCACTGTATTAGTTTATTTGATCTTCTATTTTCAATTTTAAGCTTGATTCCAAAGTAAGGAGCTTAGTGATAAGGACTTTTGTAGAAAAATTAGGTATCACATTTTATTTCTTGCATTTTTGGATAATTTGTTAGATTATCATGCACAATTTTCGTATATTATTTCCCTGAAAAATTTCACGGTTTCATCATCAAAGTTGCCGGAATCTCAAAAAAAAAAAAAAAAAAAGAATATCAGTCAAAAAATCTTTTTCACAGATCACTAATTTACAAAATCTCTTTTTTTTTAATATACCGACACAAACACATACCGGATTTCAATGAAACTTGATGTTTCCTCGAAGAGATTTCTTTTACTCAACTCTAAGCGTACATCTCTCAAAAATATGATGGCACTAATATAACTGATGTTAATGTTGAACATGCATTTGTCGCCTTTGATTTATGTTTATTATGATGAATCAAATCACCAAATCACATATCATTTTTGTCAACACAAAATACCTTCCTTCACAGCATTGCTTCACTAATATAACTGATGAAGTTAACCTTTATCCTTCTGAGAGAGCTAATGTGCACATCAAAATCGAATTAAAATTTATTCAGATATGGATCAAGTTTCTCAGGTAAAATTTACGAACATCGGCCTAAGTTGATTTTTCTTTTGTGGCCTTTTTATTATGGCAGACCAAATCTGTTTTGTTTAAAATTCTGTACTTATCTTTCTTTAAAAAAGTTCTCCAACTGCACGAACACTTGCAAAAAGATTGAACGTTAAATCTTGTAGCGAAAACCAAACTTTCTATTATCAGTGTTTTCTCAAAAATCTATGTGATCAGAATCATTCAAAAAGCTGCTTAACCAGTGATTATTAAAAGGTCTTAGAAATTTGGCGTCAAACTATTTTCCAGTTCTCACTCACTAATTAATTATGATGAAGTGTTATCCTTTGTTGCAGAACATGGCTTATGATGTATAAGTTTGTAGAAAAATTGTCAGCAATTTGAAAACGATGTTGATATCCATCAAATAGTGCACTCAATTTTCTATCAGCCCCGTAACAAGCAACAGTATACTCCTCAAAAAAATTGAGAAAAACAAAACCATGATTGTTTCAATCCATTTGCCATTGGTGATAACAAAAAAAGGGTTCGTAGCTTTCGATATAGAAGACAGCATAGAAGTCACTTGTTCACAATTTAAACTTTCAATCAAGTAGCTAAAATCTTCTACTCATCATCCACGCAATCACTGTTCTCCATTCTCCAGGTGCACCACCTTCAATAACAATTTTCTACGGGGAGAAACTTCCGCCTTCCATTACTTTCAGAACGTCGTCGTTGGCGACGACAATCACATTCATTCTTCACTGTCCCCCTATGGCATCCATTAAGGGTGCAACGGCTTACAGCGAGAACGACAGAAAAAAGCACCACGTGAGGAAGCTGGGAGCGGCAGCGGTAGAATGGAATTTCGCACTACTGATCCAGTTTTCTGCTGCTTACGGCACAGAGCAGCACAGAGCAGTGAGACATGTCCATATGAAGGCACAAGCCCCGGTAAGTCAGCGCCACGCCACCGTTCGAGAAACGGAAAACACACAGGTTCTTACTCCTCAAATCCGTTTTGCTGTCTGTTTGTTTGTTGTTTTTACTCCAATTCTCGATCCAAAAGAAAGATCCAGGAAATTGCAGCAATCACACAGAGCTGCAGGGCTCTCTCACTGTTTGATTCAACAACACACACGCGGCGGATCTGTATAAATCCCACTACTCGGAAGAGTAATTACAGTTTACACACACCCTGTTCTACTTCGGGATCGAGTCCCTGGGGATAGAACTGGAGCACTGGCAATCCAAAATCGCGATAGGGGACGATCCGACTTCCAGCGGCTTAAGTTGCGAGCGCAAACTTCCTTCACAGAAAGCATGCAATCTTGCGACGGCTTTTTCTCGGCCCAACTTAAACAACACACAGAGCGCGCGACGATGATCCGCGACCGACGTCCTCCTGGCGGCAGCCTGGAAGCTCTCCTACAGCACAACCCTCAAATTGGTCCACTACTGGGACGACAAAAACTGCGAGGAGCGCGCGCACGCGAATCTATGCAAACCGACAGCAACGACGAGACGATGCGATGTGCGACCCCTGTGAGGACGACAAACGCAGCAGAGCCGCCGTGAAGCACGCGAATCCAAAAGCCCCAAAAGACGGAGACGACGACGACGACGACGACGAGTAGCCCTCCGATGAAATGACGATGACGATTACGACGAGCGTCTCGCGAGATGAAAAGCGAAAATTGGAAGACCAACCAACAATGGCAACAACAGCAAACTCGAGCAGAAAACCCAGAAAGCAGAGCAGCAGCTGAGCCGAATTGAGCTGAGATGATGATGTAGTGCGCTGCCTGCCATTCATAGGGGTCTCAACAGCAGCATCCGACAACAACCCTTTCGCCCAAGCTGGCGCACATCAAAAACTCATACCAAGGCAATAAAGAGCGCGGGAGAGCGAACCCCAAACGATCGATTCAGGAGAGCGTACGCGATCGATACAGATCCAACCACTTGAAACTGTTTCAATCCCTGCAATTGAAAGTGATCATGAATGTCGAACAATAAGGCGCACGCCTTTGGGAGCGAGAGACGGCGAAAGAGAGGAAGAGCATAAAGATCGCACCACTGAAGAGCCGAGAGTTTACGACGGGAGTCCTTTCCGGCTGGCTGATGATGACCAAACGACGATCGTCGTCGTCGTCGGTTCGCTGATAGTGGAATCGTTTTTCTCTGTTTTTGTTCGCTCTGGGCTTCGCGCTCTCGATCGCACTTAAAAAATAAACTGGAGTAAGTATCTAGGTACATACTTGATGCATGCGGTGTTGTGAGTGAATGCGCGATCGCGATCGTCTGCCACCCCCACCGCGAATGGGATCTTTGGTTCGGGTTTTTATTTGTGTTGTTGTGTTCAGGTCGATACTTTCGCTTGGGGTCCTACACTTAACGTTGAGTGCGATGAGAGTGAGTGGTATTTGGTGAGTGCTCTCTGCTTGGCTTTACTCAATGAGTGATCTTTTAACCGAGCAGTTAATAAAGAATTTGAGGTTTCGATGTAATAAATATGAACCAATTTAAAGAATTTTGATTCGTTAATTCTAAAACTAAAATATAATCTAAACAATGTATGGGTATGAAGGAAAACGTTGATAAACTTTAATTGGGAATAAATTTATCAACAGTTGGGCGCTTTAATGGAAATAAAAGTTTCTTCATTACTTTCTTATGAACACACTTTTAAGGATCAGATATAAAACTTCCCAATCTTTTCTAGATTGATTGATAATATGGTTCAAAATAAGCAGTAGTATATTTGTTTGAAGCGTGTTTTCTGGATTTCTTTTCCCGTTATTGTAAAAATTAAAAAAAAGGCCAGTGAAGAATTTTGTTTAAGTTAAATTTTCGGGATTCTCAAACAATTTGGCTGGGAACAGGGATGATAACTGTCCGAATGTCATTCGACATTTTTCTGAAGCCTAGAGCGACATTCATCAGTACGAAAACGACTGTCGCAGTCATGTCCTTTTTGGATTTTGTGAATGTCATCGCTAAGAAATTCCTTCGAAAAAATGTCAAATAACATTTGGGACGAATGTCACAGCTTGCATCGAGACTGTCATAGTCATGGGAAAAAATGTTACGATAAGCTGATGAATGTCGGTCGTTGCTTCGATGACATTCATAATGGCAAATGTTATGGCGACATTTAACATTTTGAATGTCACAGAATGTAATCGTAACATTCATCAGAATCAAAATGAAATGTTATTAAAATGACAGTCGCGACAGTCAAAACGGTTCCTTGCTGACTTTGCCGTGTGGACTGGCCAATCTGGCCGGTTCCGAAATCCGGAAAATCAAAATGATCAGATTTTAACTTGCGACACATCATTAGAAAGCTCTTGGCCTGTACATGAAGGGAATTGATAGGAAAAGTGATTGGCCGTGGCCAGGACCAGGTGGCCCCGAACCACTTTTCCTATCAATTCCCATCATGTACAGGTCAAGAGCTTTCTAATGATGTGTCGCAAGTTTAAATCTGATTATTTTTATTTTTCGGATTTCGGACCGACCAAATTGGCCGTGATCAGGACCAGGTGGCCCCGAACCACTTTTCGTATCAATTCCCATCATGTACAGGCCAAGAGCTTTCTAATGATGTGTCGCAAGTTAAAATCTGATCATTTTGATTTTCTGGGTTTCGGAACCGGCCAGATTGGCCGTGGCCAGGACCAGATGGCCACTTTTCCTATCAATTCCCACCATGTACAAGCCAAGAGCTTTCTAATGATGTGTCGCAAGTTAAAATCTGATCATTTTCTTTTTCCGGGTTTCGGAACCGGCCAGATTGGCCGTGGCCAATGAATGTTATGACTGTCAAACCATGACATTTTTTAAAATTTTTCCATGACAGTCACGGAATCGAAAATTCAAAAATGTCATTCCGACAGTCTGAGGACCAACAGAATCTTCGACTGTCGCAAGTCAAAAATGTTATCGAGATGAATAAATCGATGACATTTTTCTGAGCGACTGTCATTGCAAAATCGAATGACATTTTTTCCGATCGTTTAACATTTTTTTGGATGACCGTCAATGTCATTGCGACATTTTCGAATGTCATTGGAAAATGTTATGCGACTGTCACGATCGCGACTGTCTTTTGGATGACATTCTCATCCCTGGCTGGGAATAAAAAAAAAAGTTTATATGTGTCAAATTAATACTCCTTATCTGATAAAGTTGACCAAATCTTGTCCGTATGGAAGCTAAACTTTGTTAGGGACTTTTTATCACTGTTTTCATTTTAAAAACTTGGCAATCGAATAATTTAAATACCTTATTCTTTAATTAATTTTGAAATGTAAATTATCATGTTATATGATTCAGAAAGAAAAAGGGTAGGCTGAATAGTGGCACGTTATCCAAACATTCTTACGGGAAAACATGCCAAATATGCCATAATCAGAATCAAATTTCGACCACGTAAATCTGAAAAAAAAATCAATACTTTGAATTTTGGTGAATTAAAATGTTATATGTAAAAAGTGATTTTCCAAATCATTGCCACAAAAATTGCCATATGATTGCTTTTATTGCTGTGTATATAATGGCATAGCAAACACTGAATTTCAAAATTGAAATAAGTCGTTACTTTAGAAACTGAAATAAGTTATTGAAGATATTTAGGAAGCATTACCGAAATATTTGAAGAAAATGTTTTCCAAAAATCTTTGAACCTTTTCTTTAATCTTCCATAAACTTCAGAAACATTTAAGCGGATTAGCTGAGTAAAGTTTTTGTAACTCTATTTTTTTGCAAAAAACTAATCCTCAAGAATTTTGTTCATTGTGGTTTGCACAACCATTAAGAATCAAACTAGCGTTTTTTTATTTTAATATTTTGATCACATCCCAACAATTTTTTTCTAAGAATTTCACAAAATTTGTATTTTTTCATTTTGCTTAGTTTTTTTACAATTTATTATATTTTTCCTAAACAATACTTTTCAAGTATTTTTTTTTTAAGTTATCCAGTTTAATGTTGTTTTCTTTACAATAAATTTTTACATCTCCTGACAACCTTAAATTTCCCTTCACGCTGAAGACTCGTGAAACTCCTCCCTATGGTAAGATCTTGCTAAAATTTGGCATGTGACCTTCTGGTATGCTAATGATCAAAATTTTTAATTTAGACCAAGATTTTTCATGTTTAATCCTTCTGATACTATATAAGATTAGTACACTGCGGTTGGTTGAATTAGCTTGTTTGACTACTCATATCCACCTTAAATCATTAAGCCCGAAATGCTTTAATTAGTCTTCAAAAATACCATGGTCTCATGGTTTTAATAAAAATATAATATTATATTGTATCAAATCATCAATGCATTTCGAATTTCATGATCGCTGGCGTGGCTAAGCAGAACAAGTTCTACCTCGCCAATGGTTGCTACTCCGTGATTGATCGAGGCCATCAGCTTTGTTCAAAGGCCAAAAGAATGGTGCTTGGGACTAGCAGTTCATTCACAATGCACAAAACTCATGCTCTCCCTTTGAAAATGATCAATAACGGCGCCGGCCACGTCCTAGTAGTCAATGAGGAATGAAGGGAGGATTGTTAGTAGGATACTTCAAAGAATCATTTAACAACTTTTTGTCCCTTTATATTTCAAAGATTAATTGAGAAAAATTTAGGAACAAAAGAAAGTCAATATCTCCAACTATAGAAACCGTCTATACGTCTGCGAATCTATATTGAAATATCCCAGGAAAGGGTTGTGTTAAAAGGGGAAAGGTTAAAGATCAGGATCCATTTTGGTCAATGGTGCGATCAAGTTTTCCTACACCTCCTATGCTCCTAGATTTTTCCTAAGGAAACTCCTATTTCTATCTTTGAGGCAGTGATAAAAGGATTCAAAGTAAAGTGAAAAATGTGTATAAGTTTTCTTTAAGCTATCTTGTTTTCCTAATTGTAGTTCCTGATACACTGATGTGTTTTAAAAAACGACCTTTTAGATTGAACATACTTCTATCAAGCCTCCAAGAATATTTATAAGGAGATATTTAAAATATTAAAGTTTTGTTAATGGATGAAGTGAATCTCCTTTTTTTCCTTTTAATTTTTAAATTGTTATGGAGGTTGTGATAACTGAATAAGATCGTTTTCGCAAACTCATCAGTTCAATTCGACTCTTTGCCTCAATTTGTTTTCGCGATTGCACGAAAAAAAAAACAAATCAAAATGTGTAGAAATTAAATGATCTAAAATTCATAAAAGAATTTAACATTTGAATGTATTCGGAGGAACTGGAAGATGGAATATACTCACTTATGATATTAATGGTAAAAACAAATTGAAATAATATTCTTCAATATATATAGTTTTTTAGATTTCTTGCTTTCAAAATAATAAGCCGATGAAATTCTACTTGTTTTAATACTGTCGAGTTTCAACTGAAAATATTAAACTATCAAAAAATTATGTTCCTACTCAAAATTGATGGTGGTTTTGATAATAGAATAACTCATATTAAGCTGAAACCAGAAAATTGTCTTTTTCGAAAATGTGAAATTTCATAGATATTCATGATAAATATACTCTGATAGTAGACTTTAAGTATTTTAATATTTGTGATGAATTGTGGGATAGTGAGAGCCCTTAACATCGGACTAGTAGGTTTCTTGGTAAACTACGAACAATAAAAAAACGAAACTAAACAAAAAATACTGACTTTGGGGCATTCTTTTGATCGATTTGTTTTTAAACTCCTCGAAGCCTACGCTCTATTCCAGTATTCCAGAATTCTATATGAAATATTGGGCCATTCCAACCAGTACACAGCAAGAACACCTTTTGTGCCTTTTTCAAATGGTCGTATGCTGAAGTCTCAATTTATCTATCTCCTAATAAAACTTTTGAGACCTCTGATACACTTAGATTGAATGGAAAATAAATCATTACCTGTCATTACCATCACTTTGCTTAAAAGATGTATACCATCCCGAACGATGTGACAGAACAAGAATCTCGACTTTTATAACATTTGTACTTCTAGAAAAATGTGGATGAACTTAAAATTTTCATAAAATTTGATAAGTGCATTGCATACTTTAAATTCAATGAAATATTTTCAAACCTTGCGTTTAATCCTAAGACAATTTGGCGTATAATTCTGTTGTTTCTCGGTTTTGAAACGATAAACATAATTTCGAACATAATGTTCTGCTACTCAAAATTGAGGTTGGGATCAAACAAATTTTAAAATAAACACTCATAACAGCATAAATGAGCACACTCAATTAGTGTGATACAAAGGCAAAATATGAAAAACCCGACTTAGCTTGGCTTTTACTGCAACACATGCATCAACGTTCTGGCTCTCTTGCTAGTAGAGCACACCGGTGGTTGTCTGGAGGGCAAAGGACTAGCCCTCTTCTCCCAAGGTATTTTTCGCATGACTTCACACTCTAAAAAGCACTTCAGCATAAATCAAACACCAAAATAACAGCTTTTCAAAACAATTTCATGAAAACAAAACAATTTAAAACTTTCACTAGCGAACGAAACACCAAATTATGAATTTCCGAAAAATTTTGACAAGCGAAAAAAAAAAACGCGTCTTGATTTTATGATGTTACTTGATTTCTAAAAATTCATATTGTATACAAAACGAATCATGAATGATTAGAATGCTTTCTTGTCTAAATTTGCGGTTGGAGTTAAATTGATTTGGTAAAAAAGAAATAATCAAATTACTGAATTCTGAAAGTAATTTCTGGATTATTATAAAAATAACATGAAATTTTATTCATTCAGCAAACGATTGTTGCGAAACATATGGCTTCTATATAACTTTTTCTAAATAAACATTTTTGTATAATGAAGTGACATTAAATATACATATAAGGTACGTATTTAAACATCTAGAAATAATATTTTAAAATTGGGCTACCCACGGAATTATCTCACTTTTGATTACAACAAAATTAACCCTAACCGACTCCAGCACCTGGGAGACTCAAGACATGTTTGAAGTCATCCGAACAAGATGGGAGATCCGCGACCCCGCCGGGGCAATCAAAACTGTTCACCCACAGCCCCTACCGCCTTGTGTTGGCTAATCTCTAGAAACCAATCAAAGTAGGCTGGACGATTTCGCAGCACCTCCTACGTGAATGATTTATACACAAGCACACGTTTCAGACTTTCGACGTAAACGAACATACAAAATAAAATATTAGACTATGCCAAGTTCAAACTTCAAAATATATATTAATGTTGAAAATATGATGTCTGCAAATAAATAAAACATTGAACACTGAAAAGAGCACTTTTTCAATGACCAGCATATTTCAATCCTTCAGTTAAAATTTTTCAACTGAAATTGTAAAAAATATACATATGCCCATATAATATCTACTATTATTAAATCAAGCACAAAAAAAAAATTAATGTAAGTGATATCAATTCAGAAAAATAAAATATTATTTGTGATATCACTTGAAACAAAATATAAACTTTTCTTTCATTCTTTGAACAAAACTGAATCATGCTATTTTTGAATTCAAACACGTTTTTCTCTCAGCGGCTGAGTTGACGAAATGAATGTAAACATGTTCAACAAAAAGTATGGGTAGTCAATTAAGAATTCCTATAAATGCCTAATAAATACAGAAAAAATGCCATGGATGTAGAAATTGTACTTAGCTGTGGTGCTGTTTCTCGTTCGTCTGATGCACATCGGACCAACATCCTCCGTACAGGCTGATGATGATGATGATTCTTTTTCAACACAAATTCATCATAATCTTCATAAAGTTTTCTACACGCACAGATGTTTCGTCACTATTTTATCTCGTAATTTTCACAATCAAACAATTTGGAACTTCACAATTTAATTTTTCAGAAATTTCGAGCGATAAAATTTTATTTTTCAGAGCTCCTGCAAAACACGTCACCTCTCAACCCTACACTGCGGTTGGTTGAATTATCTAAAAAATGAAAACATAACTCCTTAAGTAAAATCACCATAACATCTTTAATTTTAAACGGATTTATATGAATAACAATTTGAAATTTTTGTTTCAAATTAATATTTAAGGTCTATAGAAAATCAGATTTTAGAAATATTATCACTGAATCTAAAAGTCGATAAAACAAAATCTTCGCTTGAAAAACTTCATTTTTTTATTATTTTTCTACTACAAATCCACAAATATCAATAATATTGTTAATCAAACGCAAAAATGATGTTTAGTTGATCGTTAGAAATTTCTTCACCTTCAATATGCAAAAAAAAGATATCAAAATAATTTAATGCAGTTCGAGATATTTGAATTTAAGCACAACTACTTTTTGAAGTTTTCAATATTTATATTTTCGAGATTAACTTAAAAGCGGTTCTACTGAGATTTTTTGACTTTATTTTCGAATTTAGCGGCCGATCTTTCATATAAAATTTGGTTCGGTCAATAAAGTTCACGATTTTTTTAAAATTGTACATCAGTTTAATTGAAGTATCAAATTCGTCTGAAGTTTAATAAGGTTGGAACAAATTTCAAACCTTGCTTCTGCCACTTGAGGTTGAACATCATTAAGAGAGGATAATACACAATATGTTATAAAACCAATAAAGTGCAATTAATTGTAAGCAACCAAATTGCGAATAATTTTGAACAGAATTATATAACCGTTTAATTTTATATTAAAAAAAAAATTGAAAAATTATAATGCGAAAGGTTAACCATATTGAAATAATTTAACAAAGAATTCTCTAGGAGTCATAGCTCAGTTGGCTAGTCAGTTGTCCCCTGAGTCGATGTCCACGAGTTTGAGCCCAAGAGTAAACATCAAACAAAGTTATACCGGATAAGTTTATCAATAACTGCCCATCATCGAACGCCATAAAGATGGTAAAACGCTGATAATTGAGACAAAAAATTTGTATATAGTACATAGAACAGAATCGAAAAATCACGATATTTTAAATCAAAAGCTTAAAAATAATCACAAAAACGAAAGGTCATCACTTAAAATCATGTTCGTGGTTTGTTTTTTTTTTTCAATTATGGAATTCTTAGAGTATTCTAATAACTTATCGAATCTATCATAAAACATTTTAAACTTTATCAATTTTCCCCTTTGGATTTTACGAAAATAGCGAAGGAGGGGGGAAAGGTGTGAAAATAAGAATTTGATAAACAAAAAACATTTTTAAAAGAAAAATTGTTTTCACATTCCAATTGAATTTAAATTGATAGCTCTATGGTTAAGATGTTTTACTGATGTAAGCTGATGGATGATACCAATTTCAGCTTTTTCTATTTTATATTTCCAAAAATGATACCTGAATTCATTACAAGTAAGATAGTGTGATGTAAAAAGAAACTATTTCTTATTTCTCTATCAAAGAGGCTCAATCCATTGATTAAATTTCAACCTCCATTACACAGGAAATAAGAACTAACCATTTTTTGTGATGGTCCCACAGGCCCGTTTTGGTCTTTCCTTTCTTCTAGAGGACTATTTGTCCTCTGGATACACTGGACGAAGCACTCCATATTTCATAGCAATCATTTTGACAGTGTAGTTGATATAAGTTGCAAAATTCAGCTTTTGATCTATTTGTACTTCTAAGTATATAAGTTGAGGTACTCTTTCGATTGCACATCCATCGATAAACAAATAATAAACTACTTCAGCGTTGCGATTTCCAATAATCATCTAGTTGGTTTTAGTAAGATTCAGACACAAAAAGTTTGCAATATATTTTAAATCAGCATAAGCATTCTTGGAAAACGAGTTTTAAATCATTACCGCTCTAGCAGAAGACTGTGTCATTCGCAATAGTTTGAGATTCATGTACAAAATGAATAACAAGGGACCCAACACACTTCCTTTGGGGACACCTAAATTATTTTCTCTATATCGTTAATAAGATGAACCATACTTTATTCCCTGAATTCTGTTCTCCAAATAGTTAAACATAAACCAGTTAAGAACAGTACCATCGATACCAACTCTCACCAACAAATCCATCAAAAGTTACCGATATATAGTTTCAAATGCTCTCTTAAAATCAAGAAATACAGTTACATTTTAGTAACCATTTTCAATGCCGATCTTCCAACTATGAAGGTATAAATTCACTGCAAATTCTGTTGAGTGTTGCTTCTTGAATCCAGACTGCTCGGCGATAAGTATATCATCAGACTTGAATTGTCGAAACTGCGTTTTAACTGCTAACTCTAGTACCTTTTTTTTTTGGATTTCCAACATGTTTATAGAACGATATTTTCGAACAGGAGCAACTATTGAATATTTCAACGTATCTGGAACTATCCCTTATCGATGACTTATGTAAATAAATCTCGCAATGGATTTGCTAGTAAACATACACAGCAAAAATTATTTCCTGTAAAATTACGCAAATGTCCTGTAACAAAAAGGAGCAGGATATTTACCGTAAATTTACAGGTCGAAAACATGATTAAGTGACATTTAATTTTTTTGTGTACAACTTTTTACAGGACAATTGCGTGACATTTAATTTTTTGTGTACAACTTTTTTACAGGACATTTGACTGGTTTCGAGTAGGCCTTGCTCGGATGAGGACGCGTTTTTCAGTCTTTTTGTTGCTCTGCAATTTTCATAGTTTTGTCTATCAATGATACAAATCCTAATGGGTTGAAAAAGTGAAAGTGTAATTTGCAAGAAAACGAAAGAATTTTTTTGACTGTTCATAGGAAATAATATGTGGAGTGGAATTAAAGGATATTAGTGATTTTTTGGCAGGAAAAACTGAACGTGTACCAAACATGAATGTCACAATTCGGTGGACGGCAGACAGATTGGACCACAAGGACAGGGAATCCCGATGAGAGCTTTCCGATTTTTTTTAACTAACTATACTGTCACTCTCCTATGGCGTTCGCTGCTGTACTTATTTTACATTTTTAACACCAGAATACGTGGATTGTGTTTATATCCTGTTTTCCACGGGTCGCGTAGTATGAGTCTATCTTATTCATCTCTATAAATAGGTTCCAATACCATACTTTACACAGAAGGTACCGGTGGAAAATCCAGATTGTAAGGAAGGATAGACTACATTTTTTTTGGAGGTAGTGCAAATAGTGATGATCAAAAGTTTGGTTTCCACGACCGAGGAATGTTGGAGTTTTTTTTTCATTTATTTACCAGCAAGTGGTGGAATAGTATCAGCCATCGATTGCTTTGATCGTTTTGAAGAAATCAAAAAGCCTTTAAGCGTTTTTCCCTTATCATAATTTCACATCACATAAATTATGTTTAATAAAAACATTTTTTTTTTATTAAGTTTCATTCATTTTGTGTGGGCTGCGTGCGCGGGAGTGTCGTCACTTTAGTGATTGCTGTTGTTGTTAGTAAATGCGTTACTGCAGGCATTCAAGTTGCTTAAAAATGCATTGGAATTTAAATAATGTTTTATGAAAAAACGCGCTAACAAACCAAATACTTTCGGAAAAATTATTCCCTTACTACTCCAGGTATTCTACGCATTTAGAATCATTCGATAGGGATTGTGCAAGCGCATTGAATGAAACATTTGCCCAAATTAAATGCAATTTGATTTTCAGGAATTATGTCCAGTCTACAGAAAATTGGTAAATCGGTAATTGTTGTAAGCTATCCATTTTTTCTTAATCGTATTATTTTTCTTGCTTCTGTTATTTTTTGGTAATCAAAATCAAATTCTTGATGTTTATTGTAAGAAGTATGTGAGCCTGTCAGTTATAAACTAAATGTCAGGTTAAGGATATGGAGACATACAGTTCATTATTATAAAGTCGAAGTTGGGAGTAAGAACAACGAGGTAAGCGAAGTAGTTGGTTGAAAGATGGAAAAATATGTAACTTTTTATTTACTATATATTTAAAATAGCTTAACTCTATTCTTGGGGATTAGAGGGGGGTAGGACAGGGCATCAAACAAGCGGAAAACTGATATACAATGGATTGTGGGTTTAAGCCAGCCGGAGTATCTCGGCAAATTTGGAATCATGAATATGCTACTTAGGTACCTTTTCAGGATTCTTTATTTGTTTCGAACAGTTGGAATGGAGTGAGATGAGTAAAACCTGTCCCAAGCCAGTGGTAACGGACCCCTTGGTTGTGCTGCAAATATTGTTGATGAGTTAAGTATTAACAATATTTGAATGTGCGATCGAGACTTCCCGTACCGACTCGGGTCGAAAGACCTACCAGCCACTGGTGGGTCAAACATACATACATACATACATACAACTTTTTTACAGGACATTTGCTGTAATAATAATTAAATCTTCGTTAACTTTCAAGGAAAACAATTTAAAATTACAGGTTTTGTTAATTACAGGTGATGTATTTTAAAGGTTGCAGTTTTCAGTGACACGTAGGGGAAAGCCGGGTAAGACGGACACCCTAAGGTAGAATCGCAATAGAAAATCAGATATTGCTTTTTTCATCGCATATTTTGTGCAGATGGGCAGTTTAGGTTGTTTGCTATCTCATAAACCATTAGAATTAGTAAATTTCCTTCATCAAGACTGTTTTTATAGCAATCAAAAACATGCTTGCAAATTACGTTTTTCAAAAATGGTCGAGTAAAACGGACACTGCTCAGAAAAGTTACGTTATGTAGCAAAAATTGCTGTTAAAGTAGGTATGTTTGTGAGTTATGTGTTTGAAAATGTTTTAAAACCAAAATGGAACCAACTGGTCGGAGTCCAGAAGCGAAACAGTGTGGTTTCGGAACTCCGTATTTTAAAAACGCTTTTTTAACCGAATATACTATTTTTACAGTTTTTATGGCCTGTTTGACATGCCGAATGCTTTTCGACAGACAATTGCTCCTGCCAAGGTCTTTCGAAGGCATATGGAGGATCAAACCGATGGAAAATTTAAAATACCCGGAGAAACTTATGTGTCCGTTTTACCCGACCTTGAGGTGTCCGTCTTTCCCGCCTTAGCAACTTTTTTTTAAAAATCGTTTGTTGTTCAAGCCCATTGACGGAAATTAGCTGATTTTCCTCCAGATGGTTAAAAAGAAGCCTAATAAACACTCTACCTTTGAAAACGGTTAAAATTTTCGAAAATTTTGCGAGCTATGAACTATTAAATGACACAAATAACACACGACGTATTACAGGACACGACACTTAACGTTCTTACTAACGGAAAAAAAGGAACTAAAATTACCTTTTTGTCGACCGGTTTCGGGCTCGATGTTGCCCATCTACAGGACGATGTCCGACTGATTCCGCAGAAGAAAAACACTAACACAGCATCATACTATCACGTAGTATTTGTCGAAGAGGGGTTGGTTTTTATAAATTTTTGTTTGCCAAGTTGAAAAGCGGCGAAATGATAGGCGCGTCATCCTCGTTCATTAAAGGCCTCTCTGAAGTCGTGATGTACATCGATTCCCAGGCATTTAAATGTGACGCTTTTCGAACACATTTTTTGAATTTCACCTTTTCCCAATCTATGGAATGGTTGAATTCTGATGCATGGGCGGCTACACTGGATTCGTTGGATCTGTTGTTTTCTACGGCGTTTTTATGCTCCTTTATCCGTGTTTTTTTACGTTGGCACAAACCACTAAAATGAGTACTATTAAATGAGGAGAGAAAAGTACACCAAATAATGGATCCTTTAAGTTTTTGTTTGTTTTGTTTACTATTATGGGATCTTGCTTGTTATAAATAAACAAAGGGTCTCGAAAGTGTTGATACACTTAGGCAAACATATTCTCATCATTAGACTATTGCCAAACATTGTTTTTTTCGAAATATCAAAAGTGTCCGTTTTACCCGCTGTGTCCGTCGTACCCGACTTTCCCCTAATAGTCAAAATTTTTTTCTGAGTAGAATCTTTGAAGACTCTCAAAATCATTTTAATTGCCCGCAGTGGGTTTTATATTGTTCACTATTTCATCAAAGTTTTGACTACCTCTTGCTACAAATGTGCGAAATTTTCTGCAGTTATAAATAATCTGCTCCATGCAATCATTGGAACTTGCCGGAATACTATCATGAATTTGTACGACACTATCGATGGAGAAGTTATGAACTTCTACGCCATTTTCGATTCATCTGTTATTTCAACTCCATTGGATGAGATCGAATTTGTTTTGGCATCATTTTTACTCATTAAACGTTGCATCGTTTTCCAAACTAATTACTATTAGATTTGTTTCTCTCCAGTTCATCATGAATAGATTGGTTTTTTACTTCTTTAATTTTACGCGAGTACTCATTTCTCACAACTTTGAAACTTTGCCAGCACATTTATTTCTTAAGAATTTTTTATGCAGTTTGTCTCTTCGTTTTTTCATATCACTAAGATTTCTTAAGTTCCTTTTAGTACCAGTTTATAACGAAATCTTTTTTGCTGTACAAGCGCATTAACACTATTCTTCAATAATAAATCGATACGTCTTACAAACTCATTAATGTTTGCGCATCTAAATGTTGGTAATCTTGCCTCAAGAAGCTGACGTAATAAATTTCTGCTACAGCAACAAGTCTTAATCCACAATGTTGACTGACTCATGATCTGACAGATGAAAATTTGGAATGATAATTGGTTTAGAACTTTCCTCATTTGTGAACACCAAGACTATTTTAGTACTGTACTAAACCTTTTTCCTAGTGTCTTCAGTGACTATTTTTCGAAAACTGTCTGCATCAATGACACGCCTCAATTTTCTACACTCAACCTCGTTATTGATTTTGAAATTTTCACTAAAAAAAATTGTCGATTTCATCTATAACAATTTCATTCAGCCAAGTAATTTCTAAAATATAAAAAAAACCGAGCATTGTTTGTACATGGGGAATGATGGATTTCTCCTACGACAATCTGCTTTTTACGATCATTAAGGTTTACTGCCCGAATCCAGCTTATTTCAACACATGCATTTGATAAAATGTTGATTTTAAAAAAATTCTGTACATACATTGTTACCCCTCCAGTATGTTTTGAGTACGAATAGCAGTGTATGATTTATACAATTTACACCTTTTGACCTTAATTCAAACAATTATAAAACAATTATGTTCGGCATTAATGTCTTCAAAAAGTTCCCAACGTTCCCAACCAATATTTACTTAACTACGTTTTATCAACTTGCATAGTAGCAATCATCGGATTATGCTCCCATTCCTTTTTTTTTTCAATACGAAATACTATGATTACAGAGTAGGGAAAACTGTTTTGTTCTTCAAATTTTTGTACAAAAAAATTACCATCCAAATTACCTCTTCTGCAAATCCCATAACTTAGGTTCTGCTGGTTTTTATATTTCCATTGAATACGTCTTTCCCAAAATTTTCAATGCATGTGCCATAATAGTCTGTGACTTTTCCTTTGTCGACAACTCACCAAAACTTCTATTGTTGATTCAGTGACCATTAAAGATTGAAAACTAACGAAATTTTCAATTTTATGGAACAAAATTGCGTACTATTTATAATGCACAAAATAAAGAAATCGAGACATTTAAGTTGATAGAACTCTCATCTTCAACAGTTTCATGTTGGCTAATTCAACTGTTTAAATTTCCAAGTAATTTATCAATTTATCAGGGTGGGAGAGGTGTAGACAAAGGAAAAAAAAATATTCGTTTCAGCCTAAGCATGATTTGAAGACAGGGTACTTGAGTAAATATTAAACAAAGGTCTCGATGAGCTCCCCAAAAATGAATCCCCCAAATTCGAGCAGTTTAATTTATGATGATGATGATGACGACAACTGCTCGAAACACTCATCAACAGCTGATCATCCCAAAGATCCAAATACGTGCTCAAAGGGTACTCATCAACTCACCGGGTTCGTCGCCGGCTGGCAGAAGCATTGACATTCTCTCTTTTTTCAGTTCTCCCACCATCGCATCTTCACTGCCATCATCATCAACCGACCGACCCACAGCAACAAACAAGGCCGATCAACGAAACTCATTGGGAGAGAAACCTTCTTCAGTTGGTTTCGGTTGGGCTGGTGTGATTAGGGACTGGTGATCTTCTTTCACCCCAACTTTGGGGGACTAACTTCGGCTCCCAGTCGGTTCCCCATCGTCGTCGTTCGGCGTTTGGCGTTTAGTTAGTTCGGCGCGAGCTTTCGCTCGGGACTGATCGCGTCGTCCGTCCCCATAGGGAATGGACAGCGTAAGTCAGCTCCACGGTCGAAACCAGCCCACACCATATATGGAATACCTTCTACCTTCTACCGCATGACCAGGGCGGGCGGCCGGTCTTTAACGAGAGTAAAAATGATTTCAATTTCTATGACATATTACCAGGATCGTTAAAACTCGTTCATAAATCTGGGGCGGTGTTGTTGGGCCGGGTGAAGCGGCACGTCATCAAAAGACTCAACGGACGGGTGTCAGTCTGTTGGTTGATGTCCGGATATTAGCCGACGCGTCGTTGATGGTTTGCTAATCTAAGTTGGTACTGAGCGCATTCTCCTAATGCATCGGACGACCCTGCCCGACTGGCTGCTAAAAGGTGGTAAATGTCCGTGCGACGCATTTATGTTGTATGTTCGTTTGTTCCTAAAACATGTTCAGCATAATGTTGAAATGTTGCAATAGCGAAACCAGGGCGAAACGACCGGGATTTGTTCGATTTGAAAGGTTGAGGATGACGACGAGAGGCGTTGATTAGGATTCGAGGATGCTGCTACCTACTACTCAGCTATGCTGTCTTCTTAGCTGAGTGTTTGTGACAGCAGCGTGGCCGGAATGTTATCGAACATGAAGCCCCGCTCACGATGACGATGATATCTTGTTTGAGGAACGTACATATGTCGGCTAAATCGTTGTTGGCGCTATAAAAACAGGAATTTTGCATTTACCAAGTTGACGGATGACGACGACGCGGACTGATAAATGTGGTTTTGTTGTTTGCCGGATGACTTCCTATATGGCAAGAAAGGATGGTAGCTCAACCGGGCTATTTGGCAAAGAGCGTGGAATTTCAGCTACTTAAAAGTTTGAATGGCAGCGCGCGTTGCAATTTCAATGATGATGGATCACATTCCTCATCAATCGCGAAATGGTCCGATAATAAGTTGTTACCAGCTTCAAAGTTGTTGTCCTTTCAAGACGGCTTATCATTCAAATACAAAACCTTGAAGGTATCTTACAATATTGTAAATTAAAAAAAAATATTTTCATCCAACATACTCAGCTCAATTTTTTCGAACAATGTTAAGAACTTTCCTACTTTGATCATAAACTTATAATGTTTGTATAGATTTAGACAGTGTCCGGTATCGCAAACTTTAAACTTAGCGCCGCTAATTGAATTGCTAACTGAGTCATTGTTAGCGATAGCTTATTTATAGCGCTTAAAAATGTCTAGAAATTATCAGAAAAGGGGTAGGCTTAATGGCAGCACGTTATCCAAACAAACGGAAAATTGTGCCTAGCCTTTTTGCCAGGAATTTACCACATTGTGGCATTCTTCCCTTCAGAACTTAAAATGAAAAACTAGCCTCTTTTAAAGATTTCATCATATACCTGAGAAACTTGAAAATCATAAAAAGGATAAGAAAATAAATTCCATATATGAAATATGATAAAAAACCGATTCACATAAGAATTTGAGACATTAAAGCTTATAACCACATCAGGAAGGATGACAAAACGATATTTTAGTTTAAATTCTTAGAATTAGATATACTTATTACTGGATAGGCGAGAGTACATACACGTTTTCTAGCTAACAGAAAACAGTGACATATGAGCTGTTATGAATTATTCATAATTAATTCATTACTACAAGATTCAGGAAATTTGCTGGACAATGATAAGAAAACGTTTTAACAAGGGTGCAACTACGATCGAATAAATGATTGTATAATGAAAAAGTTGGCATTTAGCCCATCCACATAGGGATTTTTCAAGAATTAAAGCTTTTTTTTTCATAAGATTGGAATAAGGGACTTCCTTTTTTTTTTAAAAATAACTTTGGAAAATTCAGACGTACTCTACATTTATGTAGTCGGGCAAAAAAGAGACATTTACACTAAGTGGAAGGTAAATATTTGTAGGTATCTCTGAATCATACCTTAAGGGGGGTAGGGGGGGGGGGGGGGGGTAGGGTCTAACGGGTAAAAAAAACACCATTTTCACACTTTTTTCTAGAGCTAACGTTCAAACAAATGTATTCAAATTTTTTGCATTATACAAAGCATTGTTAAAAGAACATTTAGTATTTTTTTCGTAGAAAAATATTGAAAAATGAGCCGGCACTTTCGAGGATGCCTTTTAGAAAACAAGATTTGCGGTGGACACTGTATCTCAGCACAGAATCATCTGAAGTAAAAAAAATCAGAGCAAAATATTTTTAATAGATGTTTTTCTGGACCCCAACGTTTTTATTTAACTTAAAAATTTATTTATGAAATTTTTGTGGCTGTTTGAAGTAAAAACTACGATTTTTCACGAAAAAATCCGCCATTTTTTATCTGTAAAATCTCCCCAAAGTAAAAAAAAAAAAAGAAAAACGTTGGGGTCTGGTATTTTATATGTAGAAAATATGTTCCAAATTTGAAAAGAATCGGATAAGTAGTTTTCCAATGATGATGTCCACGGATTTTAAAAATGTGCTTTCGAGAAAAACGCGTTTGAAGTTTCTGCTCTTGCTTTCTTGCAGTATTAGATAGGAGGTGATAAAGGCCTATAATTTCTACAGTTTTGCTTCAATTGACTTGAAAATTTGACGCAACATTCTTAAAATGTTTTACAATAAGAAAAAAAAAACGATTTTTTTGAAAGTGTTAGACCCTACACCCCGCTTAATGAAAGAACATTTACCTCAAAAAATGCTGTTACCAATCCAAAAATAGAAACAGGCTGGCCAGATGATTTTAAAAAAAATCTGTATCGGCCTCTGTGTTTTAAAAATAATTATAATAATAATAATAATAATAATAATTTCTTTATTTGAACTCACTTGATGGTTTCTAACATTCCCAGTGAACATGTTGTTCTTTTAAGGGGTTGTTATGATAGTTAATTGGTGGCTAACTTATTACTGTATGTTATAATTTTCACTTTACAATTTTCAAGAGTTTTTTTTTCTAATTTCTTTTTTTTCACTTCATTTGTGTTTGATATCGTTAGTTTGAATAGTTGATTCTGCTGCGATTTCTAATTGTGGGTTTTTGGCGGTGGCTGGTGGTGTTGGCGATGAAATGAGCAGGTGGGCGGTGGTGATGGCAGTTGGTGGTGGCGGTGGGTGGAGGCTGTGGTTGGAGGCGGTTGGCGGAGGTGGTGGCGGGGGTGGCTGAAAGCGAATGTTAAAAGAAAATAGCAAAACAGATTTTAGGCCAATAGTCTTTCAACGTTGCTCTTGAGGTGGAGTTTCAGGCGATGTTTGAAGTTTGATGAAGGGCAAAATTTAATGGTGGTAGGGATACTGTTGTAGAGCCTAGCACCTATCAGGCTGAACCTTTTCTTTCCAAACTCAGAGTTAGATCTCTGAATTACTAGTCGACCAGCTTGTCTTGTTGCTCTGCTTGATCCAGTTCGTTGTACCGATACACTGGGTTGAATGATTTGTCCTGACGCTATAGAATGCATATGAGCAATCGTTTGAAATTCAAAAATTCCTCTGATTGGAAGAAACGAGTCCTTCTCGTTGTGGTAGAGCGATATTGTCGGGAACAGATGAGGTTTTCTAAACACTGCCTTCAAGCATCGATTTTGGAGGATCTGGAGTTCACGCAGTCTAGATTTGCTTGCATTTCCCCAAACTGATACACGATATTGTAATCTAGAGTGTACCAGAGAGAAGTACAGTTTTTTTAGCCAAGACACAGGAACATATGAAGATATTTTCCGAAATATTCCACATATAGGAGCAATTTTCTTTTTTAGTAGGTCGAGATGAAATTCCCAGCTCAGCGTGGTGTCAAAAACGAGGCCAAGATATTTACACGATAGGACTTGATTGACTTGTGAGTTTCCTACAGGAATGCTCATAAAGTCGGACTCTGGACGCCTGGATGAGCGGAAGATCATATACGTCGTTTTGCTCAGATTTAGAGATAGTAAATTCGAATCGAAGTATTCCTTGAGCACAGTCAAATCCTGTTCCATGTGTTCTCTTATTCTTTCACAGTTAGGATTAATGTATTAAATACTTGTATCATCGGCGAAGAAACGTATTTGGCCAATCAGCTTGAGGCGTGATAAATCATCAATAAATATCAAAAACAAGAGGGGGCCCAGTACACTACCCTAAGGAACACCAGTGTGAATAGATAGTAATTCGCTAATTTTTCCATTTGCTGATACACATTGCCATCGATTTTCTAAATAGTTGGTTAATATGTCGAGAGCTTTTCCTCTTATTCCATAGCACTGGAGTTTTTGCAGCAGCAGTGCATGATTAACAGTATCCAAGGCCTTTTGAAGATCCAAAAAGAGAGCTCCGGCTAACATTTTTCCATCGATTGCCTTGTAGATATCTTCAGTCAGCTCACATGTGGCGGAGAGAGTGCTGTACCCTCGTCTGAATCCATACTGATGCTTTGACAACAAGTTAAATCGGCTAAGGTATTCCATTATCCTCGTAGCTAATAATTGTTCCAGAATCTTGTTTAAGATTGATAACAGTGATATTGGCCTATAGTTATTCAAGTCCATTGAATCTCCAGATTTGAATATAGGAACAACCTTAGCTGTTTTCAAGCAATCTGGATATCGACCTGTATCAATCATTTCATTGAACACGTTTTCTAAAAGTTTTGCAAAGGCTAGATGGTGTTTCTTTATTGTGTCAGGGCTTACAGCATCAAGTCCAGGTGATTTGTTATTGTCTAATTTCGCAATCAGTATTATTATTTCCTGGGCAGATGTTCTTTTCAAAAACATAGAACAGTCATTGTTGGGAAGGGTTCGAAACTTGAAAATGTTTCTATCACTTTTCAGCGTGCTTGCTACGTTGGATCCCATTGAGCAGAAAAAATTATTTAGTAAATTACTAACAACATTCCCATCATTTACTTCTGCATTCGGTGTTCTCGATGTGATAATTGAAGATTTTTTCTTATTTCCTAGCACATCATTGATGAGCTGCCAAGATTCTTTCTGCGATGCATTACCGAGTAGCTGATGATAATAGTTTTTTTTACAGATTGCCTTTTCACGCTGCAGTTTTTGTGAGACATGTTTGAATAGTTCTTTGGAGTGAGTGTCGGTTGGATTGCGTTTACAACGTTTAAGTAGATTATCTTTGTTTCTGATTAGTTGCCACAGATTTACAGTCATCCATGGACAATGTCTTTTTATACTAGCTTGAATATTAACAGTTTTTGTGCAGTTTTGCCGGATTTCTATATATTTTTGAAGAACGTATTCGAGCTTTCCTTCACCACTTAGTGTTGTTGGAATATTGGCAAGGACGGATGTCAACAAATCATTGAGTTTATGATAGTTTATAACTTCTTTTGAAAGTAATTGGTTTTTCGAGCTATGTTTGCAGTTGAAAGTTGATAGAATTATGCTGTGGTCGCTTACATCAGTAAAAACTGTCTCATTCATCATTGATGATAACATAGATTTTGAGCAGATGGTGTGGTCTAAGATATTGTTACTGGTGGATCTTGTCGTAACATTATTGGTCACTTCAAGATTGAAAGAACTTAGAAGGCGAGTGTATTCCTCCACAACAGGGTTGGATGACAGGTTAGTTGGAACATTCATATCGCCCACAATAACAGTATTTTGGTCACATTTTCTACTCGCAAGAATGTTTTCAAGTTTATTGAAAAGGTTGGCTACAGCTTAATTGGGAGGCCTATATACAGCATGAAAGTCGATATATTTCCCTTTGATTAAGAGCTTCAGTTGAATGTAATGCAACCCGTCATTTTCCTCTACTTTCGTCACAATGAAGTCTATTTTGTTCCGGACATATACTACTAACCCACCGTGGGAGGATTGCCGACAGGAGAATATTGGTTGATAACCATCTAGGTTGTACAAATTAACTACGGACTGCTTCAACCAAGTTTCGCCAATGACCAACACATCGACGTCATTTTCGTATCGATCCAAAAACTCTTTAACGAAATCAAATTTTTCGATGTTATTCATCCCACGTATATTCCAGTGTAAAATACGAAATGTTGATGGAAAATTAAGTTTATTATTTAACAAATTTTGGATACAATTGTAAGAATAGTTTTTAAAAGTAGTATCGTTCATATTCTGAGTAAACATATTGATTTAATTTTGTTATTTGTGATGACGCTGACGACGCTTGGGTGATGGCTCTTGAATGGAAGAGGACATTGCTGAAGACGTGGATATCTCGAGACGCCGTTTAGATGCTCCTTCAACTAGATTTTTCACATCAGTACGATTGCGGATGGTTTCAATTTTCGAGTTCTGATCACGTTTAACCAAAACTACTCCGTTTCTCCCTGGCCATACATACTTCAGCTTGAGTGCATCCTGTGATAAACGAACGTCACGCAGAAGAGCCATACCATACGCGGTCATCTCATCACGGATTGTTATGTATCCTGACTTTTCACTAAAAGCTCCACCCAGCAAACTAACAGCTAGTTGGCCGTGGTTACGTTTTTTCTCTAAAAGAAGCTCTTTTGGATTCACTTCCTTGAAAACAACTTTAATCGGTGTGTGAGTATTTTCGATCCTTGAGTCCTTTAGTCGCCTTACTTCTTCTAAAGCATCCGTTGACAGGTCTAGTCCTAAACCACTTCAGACGTTGCGTATGACTTCGGGAAGCAATTCATCTTTCAGGACTGGTACTCCCAAAAAAATTGCGTTACGTGACAAAGCGGCTCGGTTGAGCCTATCTACCTCACACTCCAGGCGCTCAACATCCGAGTTGATGCTGTTGTACTTACGTTCGATGTCATCTAGATCCGAGCGCATTGCCGTGTGGTCATGTTTCAGCTCCTTGATTTCATGAAGAATATCGTCGAATGTATCCGAGAGGTATGCCTGACTGTTTTGAATCTCCTTGATGGCAGTTTCCATAGATTCACGTGACGATGCATTTTCTTGACGAAGGGCTTTCATTTCGACGAGCAGTTGATGTAATTGATCCGTAGGTTGGCTGTTGAGCTCCTTTGACGACCGCTGATGCAAGTAGCCGAACAAAAATATGGTTTGGAACGAACTTTTCGTTTAGTGATTCCAATAATCCGCTTGCATTTGAAATGATTGAACTGATTGCAGTAAGAACACTCAATGCCTTTGTTTACATCGATTTCGGCTTTCCCACAGATGGTGCAAATCATTATGTCATCATCATCTTCCATGGAGATTGTCACAATGTCTCACGGTTCACGACTGTTATGATGACTAAAGACACTCGAAGTATTAGCGTGACAATAGATGTCAGATGACTAGCTCACGTCTCACGCTTGCTATAAATGTTGACGGCTAGTATTGGTGATGGTTTGGATGAAACACTGTGGCAACATATACAGAAAAATATCCGCGAAATAGTAAGCAAAATGGATGATAATCAATGCTATTCCAACAACGATGCTCAGATATATACATACGGTTTTCTGCACAGATATCAACTTATTTTTACTGCAAACAGCTCCAGAGTATCAAAGCCTTATTCCGATATGGTTAGGCAAATCTTGGGTATTAATCGAAACCTTCGACAACTGTTTTTTTTCCGAATAAGTGGCACGGAGTAAAAAGTTAGCAACCAATAGACCACAGTGTTGCCAGCTGATTTATCTGCATTTGAACTTGAATCAGTTTTGACTATTATTTTCTGTATTTCTGCTTTTCGCTAAATATTCGAGTTGAAAAACTTTTTTAATTGTTTAAACATCTTAATTATACAAAAATTGATAAATCCATATAAAAAAAATAATTTCTGTCTGTTGGGGATGGGGGCTCCCATAAAATATTTGGCACAATTTATTAATTAATCATTAAATTAATCAAGCACACGGAACCAAATTTGCCATGCAAGGGTATGTGGGTAGGGGGAATATTTTAAAGATGGTTTGAGACTCCTCCTCCCATATAATTTTTCGTAAAATTCGAGAACCAATCAAGCAAATGGAAAAAAAAATTAACAAGGGTGGTAGTTTGGGTACAAGAAAGGTTTCTATGGTTCATGATTATTTTCTTACAATATTTTTTGATCATTCGAGAACTTTTTATTCAAATAATGTAGCAGAGGATATTCTTATAGAATTTTGTTTCTATGATTGTTTAAGGCTGCTTCCTCCTTTCTCTGATTCGATATAAAGGGGGAAGTGGAGCTATCATTTATTTTTTAATAACTCGTGTGCTTATCTAGCAGATGGTAAAAAATGGGAAAAGTATTTCAATACAAGAAATATTTCTAAGATGATTTGGTTCCCCTCACGGGATAGGAAAGAGAAGAGGGGTGTCAAACATATGTTTTGATAAACTCAAGAGCTCATCAAATAAATTCAATCAAATTTTACAGGAGAGAGTATTAGGGTTCGACAAATGACTAGATGGTTATAAAAAAACCTTTTCACCTTCCAGTGCGGGATAAGAGAGGGAAAAAGGAGTTCCGCACACTTTATTATGTGTTCTGAGCCTACTTGGTGGATTATTCTACTGAATCAAAGCAATCGGGAGATTCCCTTTAATTCCGCACAGTTTTTTGTATAACTTGAGAACTTTTCCAACAAATAGGACCAAATTTGAGTATTCAATTATGAAAAATGTTCCTATATTTTTAAAGGAGAGATTCCATACAGTACAGAGCCGGGAATTGGGGAGGTTTTATCGCATAGTTTTCATCAGTTCGTAGACCCCTCTTCAAACCTTTCTTATCCTTCATTCAATCAAGTATTCATATATCATACTTAAAGTATGGATCACGATAAATCTGGACGCATTAAAACCAGTCTATCTTGGAGCTATGTAAACGAAATAAAAATGTTTTGTACTTGAAATGTAGGGTTTTTATTGCACTTTAAAGAAAAAATAATAAAAAAAATTCCGATGTTGTTTTGACGAATTTTCGAATATTTCGTCGAGTACCGCTCATTATAGTTTGGACACCCTATTCGCTGACCTCAGCGGCCGTTTTGTTCCATAATCTCTTCATCTCTGTTGCATTCCGAGTTGTCCTGCCACTCTTCTTCATCTTCTGCTTGACAATCACCCACAATTTTTCGATAGGGTGGAATTGAGGGCAGTTGGGTGGGTTGATGCTTTTTTCGACAAAATCCACCCGTTGGCCCGATACCACTGTAGTACCTCTTAGCTGTAGTGGCAGCTGCAAATACCTTGCCAGATAAAACACAAATCAGATTTCACGATTTTTGAACCAGACCACATCCGGTTTTTGACGTGGGTGCCCAAAATTAAATTTCGCCTCGCGGCTTCCATTACGTGTAACTTTATTGGAACAAAACGAATCGTTATGAAATTTTCAGCACTGATAGAGGAAACATTTCCGAACAAAGTACTGTCAAAACATTCCAGATCCGACAAATAGTAGCGCTATGGTATAATAAGCAGTGAGTCCAGATTTGTCGTGATCCATGCTTTAGATTGATTTAGTTGCAGAAACACAACGCTTTGAAAAATTAAATAATATTGAATTCTGACATCATTAAAAAAAATCTTTGAGAATTGGATATTGAAGATTTTAACTCATTCACCAACCTTGCCGAAAACCGCAAAACGTTTTGACTCATGCCTCCAGAAATATAGAATATTGGATTTTTTAATTAAAATTTTGTCGAAATTTCTGTTTTTGCTAAATTGGAATAGAAATTTTCATCACTTTTTTCTCCGAAGTTAAAATGACTCGCGGTCCTCGGGAAAGTCGACTGAACTAAAACCTGACTGAACTAAAACCTTTATTTTTTATATCTTTGTCATGTTCTATAGTTTTGCCAGAAAGCACACAAACTTATTGAGTGAATATAAGTCTTTCTCTGAATTAGTTGTGTATTATAAATCCCTTGAAGTTTCCGAAATCTTATAGTAGGGGAGAGTGGGGTATCGTAGGCCATGGGGAAACGTGGACCACTTTTAATATCTCAGATGTGTGTTGAGATAAAAATCTCAAACCAACTGTCATCGTCGTCGCTTTGCGTGAGCATGTATTCCTATATGTTGTTGACTGAAATACGCATCATATGCTTCTTTTATTTATCAGGCTAAAAAAAGTTAGAAAAATTTACTCACATTATTAAAAAAACACCCGCTAATTTCATCGATGGGGAACCTAAAGTGCATAACAAAAATATGCTCATACGCTTTTGATCTTAGTTTTGTCATGATCTTTCACGTGGAAAAGGAATTTTTGATAAAACATCAATAAGTCACACAAACGCAACCAATTTGCAAATCATAGCTAGTGGGCAATCGTGGGCCACACATCTTGAATCACCTTTATTTTTATGTTTTATACACATTCAGAACTTAAAATACGTTATTACTATCTGTAAAGTTTTCTTATGCCAAATGAAGAGTTATGAAAAATATTTGTCCATCCTATATAAGAAATTTTGCAAAAACGTTCGCGAGCTAGATTTTGGAATGTATGCGATCATACACAGCTCTCTTTATTATTTCATCATCTGAAATTGCTTTAAAATAACAAAATGAATTAGAAAATCACAGTTTTGGGTCAACTCATAAACTTTGCATGTTATTTGGTCAATTTGGATTTGGTGGCCCACGATTCCCCACCATTTTTCGAAATCCAAAAAATATTGCTTTTTTTTCAAACAGTTTGAACAGTGTTCGGCATCGCTAATTGAAAATTTAGCGGCGCTAATTAAATCGCTAACTCATTCAAATTTAGCGATCGCTAATTAAAACCGCTAAATCAGCTGAAAAAGATATCGCTTCAAGTTTAAAGCGCTAATCGCTAATCGCTAACTGTTGACTAACAATAACGTAAACAGCATGGCCAGAGGATGGATTATTGTTGCATCTCAATTCGTTTACTCAAAAACTTTACAAATATGATGGATTATTTATTGTGCCCAGTCTGATGAAATTTTTTTTACCAGGTTTCACTTTTTTCAAACTTTCAAAATAAGAATGCAAAATTCTTGATAGGAGCATTGCCAAACGTGGATCTATAAAAACTAAATGAAATGAAAATCCAAATTCATTCTATGGCGATTTTATCTTATCATTATTTTACCTGATTTGAAATACCAGTGAAAAACTGTATTGTGAAAAGTAAATATCTCATCTACTTCAAACAAGTTGTAGAAAGTGGATTTTTCCTGCACGATTCGTACATGTATTAAACGAGACTTGCCGGGTGGGATAGTAACGTTGAAATCTAAAATAAAAAAACTTGGAAATTTGGAAAAGCCTTTGAAAATCCATCGTTTAACCTAAAAGCACAGAAAACAGACGTATAAGCTCGAACAAAAAACCGTCAAAAAAGTGTGTAAAACTTCAAATGCTATCACCAAAAAAATACGTTAGAAACTGACTGCAAACAGTGCCATCTATTGCGCCGTTCAAGAGTTACAAATCAACTTTAAAGTGCCCAGTTTTCGAAAAGGCGTAATCGTAGCCAAAAAACAAAAATTAGTTCAAAAACCCAAGTAACATTTTAAACTCAATTAGGTTTTATACGAAAAGCATAAGGTTTTATAATCGGATTGAGAATGCGTTAATGGCTGTGTAGCGTATTTTGGGAAGAGCACAATAAAAACTCCCTTCAGGATAGCTACAGAACCCTAACAAAACTCTCTACTAAAACTCAACTGGGTTTCAGATTAATTTTTATCATTCATTTTTATTTCGGTCTGGAAGGCAGCTAAACAACCTTTACAAAACTTTTTTATACAACCACAGGAAAACGTCAAAACTACATTGAAAAAACCTATAAAAAAATTGTTTGACGAATAAAAAGCCTATATAAGGATAACAGTGTTGTCATATTTTAATTTGTATTTTCATTTAAAAAAAAATCTTTAAGTTTTCGTATCTTTTATTGGTTCTGTATTTAAACAGTCATCCGATTTGACTAGACCATACATCAAATTCTACTTCAGTAAACTTTATGAAAAACGATGAAACTCTGTACCAAATTCAAAAAATCTGTGACCTCTGTACGTACAGAACCTGTAACCGAAATTACCCCAAAATTCTGTAGTTTTCTCGATAAATCTGTCATGTGGCAACCATAATCAAAGCCAATCCAAGTATCAATAATGGCAGCAACAGTAAAGTGATAAACTTTCTCATCCACTGCAGCAATCAAAGGTAAATTTCCATCGTTTGATCGCATTGCATCGTTCATTTGCGGTATATTAACTTTTGCCACTTCCATAGGCACAAGGGCTTTCAAAATCATGATGAAAAAGTGTATTCTATTCAGCCAGGCCTGCCACAATTCTGATGTTTCGTTCCGTCTAGATCATACCCCAAATATCCGGATGTTCATGATGTGCCATCACCGAAATATAGTTCTTCGAGCAGCGCAGCATCGAAAACGGCCTACACAGTATCCGGTTGGCTGTCGGAATTCTCATCACCGGAGGGTTTCCGTAGCATTAAAACGGCAATCCAGCTTGATCGTTCCACCGCATAAATGCAATTCCTGAATACACCATATTAATATTAAGAAGTGACCGAATCGAATAGTGATAGAGTGACTCATATTGAACTAAGAAAATAAAAATTATGTGTGATAAATTAACAACAATGTGCTCGAAATTATGTGTTGTCTTTTAATGAATGAAATCATTCAGTCAGCTGATCTGAAAAATGTCGCTTGCAGCAGGTGACACGCCATTTTCCTTCAGTATAAAAATTCAAATAAAAATCACAGAATGTAGCAGTGTTTTCATGAAATGCTTGAATTATCGTCATTCTACCAATTTTTTTTTTACAAACTGACAAATGAGAGGAAAAATGCATATTTGCAAAAACCGAATGACCAAAATTTATGTATTGAGCTCTTTCATTTAGCAAAATCATACAGGGGCGCTTATTATTTGCCCTTATTTCAAAAAATTATTCGAAAAATTTAAAAGCGCAACCAAATTTTTCATTATATTACGATAATAACATCTCCATTTTGCCAGATAAATCTAATGATTATTTTGTGCTTTTTGATTTTGACAGGAAATATCCATGTTGTTTTATTTGATTTTTTATTTGAGTCGGATTCTTATATTTTATTAAATGCGTTTTTAAACCCGTTCTCAGAATCGAATTTTTCATGAATAGTTTTTATACCTGCCACTAGAATCAATCATCTTGAACCAGCTTTCGGCGAAACCCCTTTGAGTCCATATGGTTGTATAAGGTACTAGTAATGTGTTCTTCAGAACTTCCTGTAGGTAGGCCTTTTTACTCTTATAGGTGTTTTATAGATATTTTAATGGGGTTTATATAACAATTCGTTGTTTTATAACGCAGTTCTGAAGTGCCCTTCAAGTTTCTTAAAAAACTAAAATTGTTACTTGGGAAAGGGTGTTGGGATTTTTACACATGTTTCGTGGGCTAGCTTGTACGTCTGTTCTCTGTGCTGAAAGCACATATCAACAAATCACCACATGTGGACGACCATGCTAAAGTCACGTAAAATATTGATCAAGTAGGCCGTGGACTGTACTTTTGCAGGCAAAAAACAGTATCGAAAAGTTGACCTTTAAGCTATGAATTACATAAAGGATGTTTAAAATAGTTTAATACTGTTTAACTTTAACTTTCTTGAATTCATTTTCTAAGAATGTTGAGAAAAGAAGTACTAAAAGAGAAAATAAAAGTAAATCTGTATGAGGCATTCCTGCCCTGAGACCATACAAAGTGACCACTTTCACTTGAAGCGCATATTGGTGTAAGAATGATACCCGATGTCTCCTCAACTTGTCAAACGACAAAAAGTTTTCAGTAATAATTCGTGAATTTGAAACAAGTAAATGGAAGTTAGCGGTCTTCATTTAGCGGAACCAAAAAATAGCGGAGCTTTTTAATTCGCTAGCTCGATCAAAGTTTAGCGGCAAAATTAAACCGCTAACAAAAAGTTATCGGACTAACTAGCGATTAGCGGATTAGCGTTTTTGTGCCGAACACTGAGTTTGAATTTGGGGAAAATAACTTATTAAATTTTTTTAAAAAATACCTCATGATACCTTGAAAATGTAGAAAATCGTATCATTTTTAATTTCATTTTATCTTTAATAATAAAAAAAGTTATGGAACAACGAAAAAAAGTGGCCCATGATTCCCCACTCTCCCATACCTATTGCTAATATTTTTAGGGACCGGATAGGCCAACATGATTGTTTTTTAAATGACTGTTGTGATTTTTTTCGAACTTTCTCTTGAGTTCCAGAAGCTTCGATATTGTTTCCATTTAAGATTGTGTAGGTATATCTTCAAACTAAATAAGTATTTGATAAATTAAACAGTTTAATATTAACAATATAATAATATTTGATTCCCACTACCGTAAGATGAAATGATGGAAATAGAAATAGACCAAGAAAATGATTATGATCACATGGGAGAACTATTCCCTTCATTCCGATAGACATCGACACTCAACCAGTATAATATTCATACGCCAGGTTGGTCTCCTGTAGTAGAATGTTAATACATGGGCCCCGGAGAGGCGCAAGATGTGGGTTCAAGTCCTACCGGAAGACAAGGCGAATTTTTTTCGCATGTTTTTCAACATCGATTTTCTCTTATCTAGTTCCTGAAATTTCATCTAAGTTGGATTCATTTCTCTACATATTTAGTACATTTAGTTATTTTTACAATTAAACATATCTTACCTGTCGGCAACTTATGGGATTCGAACCCAATAGTGTTATTCCCGATACCGAGAATCGAAACCAGTACGCCTGGGTTACCAGACTTGGGCCAGTCTATCCACTAGACCCCATCAGCGCTCCGTAAAGAGGATTGAATTTTGTTTCTCAATATTTCGTACAAATTTCCGTTTATGCTGAATTGAAATAAAAATGACAAAACCAAAACTTTCATAACTCTTTTCTCCAAAGCCAAAATTACTCGCGGTCCTCGGGAAAGTCGATGACTGAACTAAAACCTTTATTTTTTATATCTTATGTTCCAAAGTTTTTCTAGAAAGTGCACGAATTTATTGAATGATTTTTTTTAACCTTTTTCCAGCATTTATATTCCGTTCGATAGATATAGGGTCCATCTCTGAATTGGTTGTGTGTTATAAGATCCCTTGATGTTTCCTAAATCTTTTTTTTCTAATAATTTTAAGGATCTGAAAAGATGATTTTTTATAAGATTGTTGTGATTTTTTTCGAACTGATTCTTGGATTCCAGAACTTCAAACTAAAAAAGTATTGGATAAATTACACATTTTGAATGTTTCGTTTTTATTTTTTTTTTTCAACAACTGCCTTTTCATTTAAAAAACGAATGTCACGGTTCTGTTTCGCACTTATCGAATCCTTATTCTGCATCATTGACTCCCATCATATAAAACGATTCCAATTGTTTGAATTTTTTATTATATTTGTCAGAAAACGTGATTAACTTTCTCAGCTTAGTTTAGAGTTATTCAATCTTGAACAAATCTACATCAGCATTTACTGTTCCGATACCGATCGGAAAATTTTCAGCTGCATGCCTATTTCATAGGCAAATCATCATCACCATCCCGGGACCTCAAACAGGCCGATTCCGATACGGAACCGTAGATTTCCTCCTGAAAGGGATTAAGGAAGCCACTATCTACTGTCTAGCAAGCTGGCTGCACACATTTTTTTTTGCATGCTGATGTAGTCGATGCGCAATCTCTTTTAACGGAATGCTTCACGCTGCTGTTTCTTCTGCGATTTTTGCTATGCTGTCATCGTAGCCTATCTAGTGGATCTGATCTGCATTGCTCTCGATTTTCCACCCGACCAAGCTCACGGAGCGCGTAGTTCGATGACGATAATGATGTGATTTTTCCTTCTCCGGATAGCGCATAACTTACCTTTCCCTGGGCAACGGGAAGCGAGGATAGAGTAGTTGGTAAAGGTACTGAGATAATTTCAACCAAGATTCGAAATCAGATGGGTTCCGATGTAGCGCAGGAATCTCGGAATGTTTCGGATGCTTTAGAGGGTTTTTTTTTTGTTTTCGGTCTCATTTTCACAGCACAGCACCCGTTTCGGAAGCTTTTCTGGTTAACGTCTGCGACGTCGCGGCAACTTGCTTTAAGTGATGACGACATTCCTTTTTTGATGAGCCACGAATGCTTTCCCGATTTGGTGCGGGTTCTCACGATATGGTGGTGATGCTCGGAAGCAGCAAACTGATGATGGCCATTGTTTTGAGCAGCCATGTTGTCCTGCAGATGGGATGCGAGGATTCTGCTGAGGAATGGCGGAACAATCGCAGCCAACGTATGGGATATTTGAGGTGACACTTTTGGCACATGAAGTGAAGGAACTTTTGGTGACCCATTTTGTATAGGTAGGTAGTTAGTTTCATATGTATTAATACAAGGCAGCATACAAATTATGATGTTTTTTGTAAAGATGCTGAGGGATGAACTTGGATGAACTACAGAAAACTTTGCAAAGTTATTTGGACGCATTTTACTGATCTGATAGTATTTGATGGATTCATATTTCATTAACTAAGGGACGGTTTTAAAAATTTGCAACTCATAAACCGGGCTATATCCGGGAAAACTAAACCAAAATCTAGATATTTCTCTTAAAAGTTGAAAAGGAAAGGTGAAATTAAAATAGATGATTTTTTTAACAAGACACATCAGCCACGTTCAAATCTAATTTTACAATTTAAAAAAAAGTTTGCAAATTGAAGTTCGCAGCAAGTTTTGCTCGGAAACGGAAGTAGTTTTTTGGGTCGTTATTCTCGCTTTCTCGTTCATTGCGTGAAGAAAATATGGAGGAAAATACAGTGACTTAAGAGTGTGACAAGATTCATTTGAGCTGTGAATGTTATGAGGAAAATGGAAATACTGGGAAATCATGTGTTTGTTGGATATGGCTGACAATAATAAGGGGAGGTTTGATGTTTCGGGATACCGAGACTGACCTACCTAACCTACCTACCTAAGGGTCCAGCGCCAATTGACTGGCGCATAGGGCTGAGATAAAAGATCTCCACTGCTGGCGATCCGGAGCCAGCGTCTTCACTTGCTGCCAGCCAAGGTTCTCGTCAACTGTGCGGATTTCAGCGGCTAGACTTCGCCGCCACGAGCTTTTGGGCCTGCCTCTTCTTCGCTGCCCATCTGGATTCCAGTCTAGCGCCTCTCTGCAAATCTCGTTTTCATCTCTTCGCATGAAGCACATGCTATTTTTCTCAGCAATCATTCACTTACCGGTTCTAGAGACGTTTTGACCGGTAGTGTTGACGGTATGGATTCATCCAACCAACCTTATTCCTGCGCGGACCTTCCGTCGGCTGTTCCTGAGGGCGGATTTCTAGGGGAGTGAAACTAGTAAATGTCTTACCCGCTTGCAAACTCCTCGGCCAACTCGAACTACTGACCTGATGTCTGGAGATTGAAGGATCCGGCAGCATCTATCAATCCGAGACGGAATCCTCAGCCAAGAGCAAAACGAACAGGAACAACACGCGGGAAAACTATCGAGCGCGATGGCCAAAATAAAAGTAAACTTTTTACCACATTTCTTGGTTAGTTTACAATAATTTTCGATGATGATGACGATGACTCAGGTACACGCAACGAATATTTTAGCCATCAATTGTAAAAATTACTCAAATGATGATGATGACAAGTACACGCAACGAATATTTTAGCAACAAATTATCAAACTAAACTCAAATGTTACAGTGGTTATGACAACAGTCTATAAACCCGGCAACATCCTGGAACTCTTATTCATTGAGTTTGTGAGCAGGCCTGGGTATATGAAAATCTGGCATAAACGATAATCAAAGTATAAAGCAATACTTGCCAGCATTTGCCTGTACGATCTACAGAGAAAGATACACGGGTTTACCTGAGATGTTTTACCGAAACCTTAATTTTTTTATTTTTTTATTTGGAGTCTTTGACTACTGTCATACAGACTTAATATTAAAACTAACTTATGAATAAGATTACAATACTCACATTTTCATATGTGATGAAAGGAATTAGAGAAACATGAACTATCAAAGAACGAAAGAACATAAGCCGTAAATATCATGAAAATTTCGAAAAAGATACAACGGCTCACCGACAGGACCTGTCCTGTCGGTGAGCCGTTGTATCTTTTTCGAAATTTTCATGATATTTACGGCTTATGTTCTTTCGTTCTTTGATAGTTCATGTTTCTCTAATTCCTTTCATCACATATGAAAATGTGATCATTTTCAGGTACAAAGATGTACCAAGCGATTTCATAACATCAGTATTGATTACAATACTATTTAAAATAAGTTAAAAATTAGTTTACATCACGGATTGCACTTTTAAACGTAGATTTTGATAAATGAAAATCAAATAAATGCGAGACAACATTAAAAGCTTGACAACATCGGTGTAAGGGGTGATTTTGTCCAAAAACTGTTCTGCTTCTTGGTAACCAAAAAATCAACTGTCTGCGTAGTTGTCGAGCTGGAGCGTAGAGGTTTAAACTCTGGAGCAGTTGGGGACAGTCAACAGCGTTGGTCAAAATATCGTAGATGAAGATTTGTTGCAGATAGTTTCTTATTTGACTCCTAGGCGTCATTGATAGTAGGCCACACCTCTCAGAGTAAGGAGGAAGCCGTACGGGATCTTACCAGGGCAGACGGCGTAGTGCGTACCGCAGAATTTTTTTCTGGATTCTTTCAATCCTGTCGCTGTGGACGGAGTGGTAGGGTGGACGGAGTGGTAGGGCTCAAACTGGAATCGCATATTCTAAGACGCTGCGTACTAACGAGCAGAATAAAGTTTTCGATGCGTACGGGTCATCAAAACTTGACGTATTCCGACGAAGAAAACCGAGCAAAGCAAAACCTTTGGCTGTAGTCGTCACGACATGCTAGGAAAAAGTGAGCTTTTGATCCAAAGTAACCCCAAGATCTTTTATGGAGGTTACCCTTTCGAGTGAGCTTTCACTTAAAGCGTAGTCCTCAACGATTGAGGCTCTACTCTAAAGAAGCTTATGCACTTACAATTACTGCCATTAACTTCCATTCCATGTATATTGCACCACGTCAGTAATCTGTCGATGTCATCTTAAAACGCAGCGCAATCCACTATTGAATCTATGATTCGATAGATTTTCCAATCATCAGCAAACAGTAGTTTCGGTGATTGAAGGCATGTTGCTAAATCGTTTATAAACAGCACGAAGATAAGCGGTCCTAAGTGGCTGCCCTGCGGTACACCAGATGGCATGTTGAACACAGTAGAGTATGTACCACGAATGTTGATAAAACCTCGACGATTAAGCAGGTACGACGACAACCATTTGGTTACCCATACAGGAAAGCCGTAGCGAGTAAGTTTTTCTATGACGATTCTGTGTGGAATTTTGTCGAAGGCCTTGGCGAAGTCAATGTATATTGAGTCCACTTGCAGTTTCTTATATGTCGCGGTATGCAATTCGCTGGCATAGCACATTAAATTTGTCAACGTTGACCTTTTCTTGAAAAAGCCGTGCTGGACCGCCGTGAGTAACGGGACAGCTGCAGTATACAATCGTTCGTACATCAGGACTTCAAATACTTTGGAGAAACAGCAAAAAACGGATATTGGTCGATAATTTTCAACACGATGAGCGTTTCCAGACTTATGAATTGGAGAAATAGATGCCATTTTCCAAAGAGCAGGAAAGACACCTTCCGATATCGATAGATTGAAAATCATGCTTAGTGGCGTGGCAAGTGATACAGCAATTCTCGAGACCAATGACGTTGGGATCCCATCAGGCCCCGAACCTTTCGAAGAATCCATAGATACCAATACTTTTAGAACCTCCTGGTCTGAAAATACGGGCTGCGGGCTACGGGTTTTTTGATGATTCTGTAGCTTTTTCAACGATTATTTCAAATATGTTATGAATTAGCCAAAATCATTTGAAAATTTTGACAAATAGGTTTTTTTTCATAAATTTTAAAAATGAACATTCGGCTTATTCGGCTATGGTTTTGATGAACTCTTGAACTTTATTTTCAGTACATCCCATCAATTTCTGCATAGTGTCAACATCATCCGTATCGACCACTTTTTCCACCACTTCGCCATAGGAGATGATGTTTTGCCACCCTTTTTCCATTTAATTTTGTCTTCCTCCAACAGTAAAATTTTCAATTGTCAAATAAACAATACTGCCGCTCATAGCAGGTCCGTCCCATTTGCATTTTCAACCTTTTTTAGTTTATCGGTGGAATCAACTTAAAATTTACGATAGTTTTAGAAGAAAACTTTTTTTAAGTACTTTGTTCTGATGAACATTGAAAAAAACCCCAAGTAAATTTGTCCCATCGTAAAAGTGATCGCAAGTCGGTCCCATCGAACAAATCCTCACCAGTCAGTCCCAAAGCCAAATTAAAGTGAAAAGCGACCATGTAGTGTGCTTTAAAGTATTACGTTGCTGCTGTAATAATTGCAGGTGGAGTCTTTAGCGACATGTTACAGATCAACGCGGTTGAGACCTGCAATTTCTTACATGTTATCAAATAAAAAAATTGTCAAAGTTATTAAAAAGAGTCCCATATGCTGAAAGTTTGCTGGTTGCGCTAGAAATTAAGAAGATTTAGTTAAAAATTTTGCCATATACAACATTGCATCTCAAAATAAAGTTCATCATCTGTTTGAAAGTTTTGAAAATTTAAAAATCTGGTGAAATCGATTTATCATTTGTTTAAAAGTTTAGTATAAAAAAACCCACAACACATTCAAAACTTTTTATGAAGTATTTAAACAAAAACATTTATTAGATCAAATTTAAAACTTTAAATAAGCAACAACATTTATTTATGCTCTGGAAGATTATTTATTCCAAAAACGCCTTTTTCAATGCTTATTACTGGGAGAATCGTTTTCACTAGAGACTTTTTGCGTTCCGGTTCGATCCCAATAGGAGTTTTCTGGTACAGAAGATTTTTCTCCAACAAAAATCCCTCTGAATTCACCGTCTTCAGCTGTTTTCTTGTGAACAATGAACATTCCATCAGTGAATCTTCATCGTTGATTGAATCTCCATAATGAAGCTGTAAACTTCCTTTGGTAAACACAACACGCCGTATCTTATCCATGTATGGCCGTGGATGGCAGTTTTTAAGAACATATTGTAAAACGGTGAATTTAGTTTTGAAAAATAGTTCGGCTTCATGTCGAGAACTTCTTCTTCTCTTCTTCTTCTTACATCCACATGGCCAAAACTTGTAGGCATCCTGGAAAATGGAAGACTTGCGTCTATCATTTTTCTTTTCAGCGTATTACCTGTTACATATTCCTATGCATTGCAGCTATTACTACGGCCAGGCCAACCATGTGATGAAAACCGCGAAAGATACAGGATACAGGGGAGAAATGAAGCGTGGAGATCCCTACCAAACGCTTCATATAATATTTTGAATATGTAAAGACCTAAATATGAATTTATGTCATTTGGGAAAGTATATATGGAATATTGATACATTAAATGCTGTTAAGGAATTAGGAAATTACGAAACTTGCTAACATTATACTCACCGCAATAATAATTAGAATAAAGAATATTACATTTCAGTTTCTGTAGATCAGCTATTTTGCCTTCGTATCTTTCCGTCTACTCACGAGTCCACGCCTACTGATCTCGGCTTCATGTCGAGAACTTCGTCTCAGCAGATCGAGAACTTCGGTACATTATTTTGCCGATCTGACAGCATTACAAAAGCCATCGTGGGTAATAGGTGGTTCTTAATGCTGGCTTCCACTGCTGCATGGAAACTATCAGCCGCCATGAAAGTGTGTCCGCTTTCGAAATACTTTAGCTCAAGTTTCTCAATCTGAACAGTTTTTTAGTTAATCAAAAGAATTAGATGAAGAAACATGTTCCAGTTTTTGTTCTGGGCCTAACAGTTATCTGGCTTTATGGCAGTTGCCATCTTTATGGCTTAAAATGAGACATTTCGCATTTCCGAATTTGCAAATAACGCTGTGAAAGCACGAAAGGATGTCATTAGCAGATCGTCCTGCGATAGATTCGTTCCAAAGGCAAGCAACTACAGGAACGGAATTGGCGGATTTTCCTACCGGTGCAAACGTTTCATTGAAGGCTGGTAAGCGCTGGGAAAATACGATTGACTTCAAACCATCAAGTCGAGGAAGCTGGATTACCTGTAAATGAATTTCAATAAATTTAACAGCTATCGAGAGAATGAATAAAACAATTACCTTCTGTAAATCAATATGGTTTGGTTCAACGACTTCGCCATCCTTCCTGTATGCTGCCCTGGATTGCTCAGCGTATCGTAGATGTGTTTCTTGTTTTTCGCATAATAAACAAGTAATGTTATCGGTTGCAGCAGCATGAGCAGAATATTTCTTGTGCTGTTCAGCCATCACACATGACTCGCATTGCTCATGCCCCAACTTCACGAGGGATACATTCATTTTTTGAGTACTTGGCAGTAAAATCCATAACTGACCTTAACATCGTTTGTACTTTCAAAATTTTCGAACATTCCCTTTTCCGTGAGGTCGGAGGACAGATACAAGCGGTTAGGTGCATGTTCCCGTCTATAGTGTGAGATTGTTGGTTGGTAAGTTTTGATGTGGGCAGCAACTGCATCACGCTTAGCAAAATTCCGCTCATGCTTGTCTCGTTTGCTGACCACTGCTCCATCAGCATCACATTTGAACGCGCTGTAGATCAGATTTCTGTAGTAAAAAAATAAAATTATTAATAATATTAAATAATCAAGAATGAGAGGTCCTTACCCAAAGTCTTCTCCTTACCCTAGAGTGTTCAAGAAAAACTTCCAGCAGACCGAGATAAGTTCTCCATTAGCCGATTTCAGGGTACACAAAAAGTTGTGTTTTTTAGCATCCTGTGTAGCATCCTGTTCGATGAAGCGATTCTGTTTCCGCCTCTGAACAGGAACTTGCTGGACCCGTTCTCGAATCAGCAAGTATTGTTCAGCCATGCTGCTATTAGAAAAAGTTAAGTTTTCCTGTGTCCTTTCATCCTTTGAGAGCTTCTCGGAGCACCTGTTCTTGCAGTCGCAGCTAACCAATTTTACCAAATGGTTCATACGTCGTCTCTTGGCAGCCTGTTCTGCTAAAAGTTCTTTTTTCGTTCTCTTCCGACGAGTTAGATTCTCTTCTTCAGAATCCGTTAGGTCCTCTAACCGATGAGAGCCCGTGAAGTTCAATCCTGCTCCTCTGTTAAATATTAGTTACGAATATTAAATTAACACTATTCTATCCTGTTTAAATGTACATACCTTTGAGGAGAAGCAACAAGTGGTGAAGGAATGGTTCCGGAATTTTTTTCGTCATCGGGACTTTCTCCAGAACTCCCGTAGAATTTTAACAGTTCTAGTCCGGACATTTTCAACCGTCAAACTAAACTGACATGGCAGAATTGTATCTCTTACAAACTGTTTTTAATTTGCGCTTACAGTTGGCTATGAAGTGGGACTGTTTTGCTTTCATTCTTACTAGATATCTACCATGAAAATAATAGCAAGTGCGTCCCACATAATTTTCAACATATTTATACAAAATTTTGATGTTTTTGCTCAACTAATGATGCAAAAGTATTTGTTTGTCACGTAAGAAACAAATGCTTTTGATTGCCTGGGTTAAAACCTCTTGAAAGTATGTATATACTCAAAACAAGTTTCAAATTTCAATTGCTGTTTTCTCAACTTAACAAAAACGCAAATTGGACGGACTTGCTATGAGGGGCAGAATATGGCTTGCCAAATCATAAACTTGCGGGCAAGTTTATCCGTGAAAACATATTTTAACTTTGTAACTTTAATTTATCGGCCTTACCGAAGAAAAGTTTTTGTTTTTTTGTTTCGATTATAGTCGTTTTTTCATCTTTATGGCATTCGCGACTTCAACGTTGCAGTTGGCGGATCGTTTTTGAAAATTCATCCGCTTCAACTGTGTTCGATGTTTACTCTTGGGCTTGTACTCGTGGACATCGGCTCAGGAGACAACAGACTTGCCAACTGAGCTCTATCACAAGCCCTTACCGGTGAAAATGATGTCCCTTTTAGTAGGGATTATGGAGCTTTTTAGGTGGATAGAAGGAGGTGATAATTCTTCTAAATAAATTCTACTCGCTTATTTGCACCATCTTTCATTTCATCTAACCTTCTATCCATCTATAAAACTCCATAACCTCTAGATGTCCCTACTAAAAAGGACATAACTTTTCACCGATAAGGCCGATAAATTAAAAAAAAAAAAAAACAAACATAAATTACGGTGATTAATCTTTTCACAAATTTTAACCTTTGGAGAATACCCTTCGCCCTTTCTGACCCAGAATTTGTCCAAAGTCCATTTTGTTGGTTATTTCATAGTTCATTATAATCAGCCGTTTTATTCTGTCACAACTTGGTCGTAAAGTTTTCTCGCTTGAGTGTGTATAACTATTTCAGCGTCTTTTTGGGTTGATTGCATGGTTGCCAATGTGCCTGATTGTTCAGGATTGGCCTGATTTTTGGGGGCCTACCCTAATAACCTGATAAGCCTTTGGTTTTCTCTAAAATTGGAAAATAAGCTGATTTATCTTGATACATATGTACAGTACCGTTCATAATTGTATAGAAAATGGAAGCAAGCGCACTGTCACTTCGACTTTGAACTTCCATAACTTTTTACTCTGATGATAGTTTTTGATCAAATTTTTTGCGTTAGATAGATCCACTGTCCCACTATTATCACACAAAATTTGAGCTCTCTCGAGTTTGTGTGGCCTGAGAAACAGTAATTTTACGAAAATCGGACTTTTTGGACTTTTCTCATTCAAACTGCAATATCTCTGAAACTATGCAACATTTTTTATTGAAATTTTGCACAGTGATTGTTGAAATATAAAACGAGCATGTCTGAAGTTTTCGATAAGTTCTAGTGATGAGATCAAAAGTTACGCGAGGTGCAATATTTCAGGCATGAACCTTGAATTGCGATTTCTATAGAATTTTGGACGAATGTTTTTATAGGAAAATCATATTCTCTGTTTAACAACCTGTAAATCTATTTCAACCGAAAAATCACAACAATATCGCGAGATTCTGATTTCAAAACACAAATGGACCATTTATTCCATTTTTTGTTTTCTTCGTTGCTTTTGCCAGACATTTCTTGTCTGATTGGTGGAGGAAATGATATTGTTCTCATAAATCGTCCAAAATTCTATAGAAATCGCATTTCAAGGTTCATGCCTGAAACATTGCACCTCGCGTAACTTTTGATCTCATCGATAGAACTTCTCGAAAACTTCAGACATGCTAGCTTTATATTTCAACAATCACTGTGCAAAATTTCAAGACAAAATGTTGCGTAGTTTCAAAGATATTGCAGTTTGAATGAGAAAAGTCCAAAAAGTCCGATTTTCCTAAAATTACTGTTTCTCAGGCCACACAAACTCGAGAGAGCTCAAATTTTGTGTGATAATAGTGTGACAGTTGATCTATCTAACGCAAAAAATTTGATCAAAAACTATCATCAGAGTAAAAAGTTATGGAAGTTCAAAGTCGAAGTGGCAGTGCGCTTGCTTCCATTTTCTATACAATTATGAACGGTACTGTATGTATATTAGACTAGTTCATTTTTCGGCTTTTTTCGCTGATCGCAACGCCACTTACAGGGTTTGATCCTCATTCGTTTTCAAGTACTTTGGCCAAATTTGAGCTCATTTGAGTAAGTTTCCGGCGTGCGCTAGGAGTTTTATTGAAAAACTAGCTGACCCGGTAAACTTCGTTTTACCTTCTAAAGTATAAATCGTAATAAATGTTTAATTTCATCTATTCGCCCTTAACTGCACCGTGCTCGCGAATAGATTCTTATGGAAATCGTAACAAATAAAGATGAATTTGTATGGGGACCCCCCTTTCATAAAAGTGAGATTCTTGAAACTATTATACAAACCATCTCTGACCCAAAAAACCCTCGGATACCAAATTTCACTTCATTCCGACCGACCATTCATACGTGATGTTGTTACAAAGAAAACGCCTCCATTTTTATATATAAGAAGATGTGAAGAAGAGATAACTTTGTATGGGGACCCCCTTATCATCAAAAGTGAGATTCTCGAAACTATTATACAAACCATCTCTGACCCAAAAAACCCTCGGATACCAAATTTCACTTCATTCCGACCGACCATTCATACGTGATGTTGTTACAAATAAGATGCCTCCATTTTTATATATAAGATGTGAAGAAGAGATAACTTTGTATGGGGACCCCCTTTTCATCAAAAGTGAGATTCCCGAAACTATTATACAAACCATCTCTGACCCAAAAAACCCTCGGATACCAAATTTCACTTCATTCCGACTGACCATTCATACGTGATGTTGTTACAAAGAAAATGCCTCCATTTTTATATATAAGATGTGAAGAAGAGATAACTTTGTATGGGGACCCCCTTTTCATCAAAAGTGAGATTCCCGAAACTATTATACAAACCATCTCTGACCCAAAAAACCCTCGGATACCAAATTTCACTTCATTCCGACCGACCATTCATACGTGATGTTGTTACAAAGAAAATGCCTCCATTTTTATATATTAGATTCTCTCCCCTCCTCTCACCTTTAGTTCAAAAATGGGGGGGGGGGGTTTATGGAGAAAGCGTTATTTATTACAATAAATCATATTCTACTGTCAAAACATGGCTGCCTGACTCGTTTAAGCAAAATCGCTTGGCAATTGTTTAAGTTATGTTATAACTCACGTTGATTTTGTATGGGAGCCTCTGGTTTTAAAGGTAGGATGTGTTATTTAGTAAAATAGATTGTTTTTCCACATCAAAACATGCATGTGTACACAATTTCATGAATATCCCATGTGAATTGTATGGGTTGTATATATTTTTTCAAATTTTTTCACATTTTTTTAAGGGAGCCCCACGTTTTAAAAGCGAGCCATTGCAGTCTGCATAATGAATCAACTTCTTGTGTCTTTTCGATCTCGTGAACCAATTTTTATGACAATCGCATTTAAATTGTTCAAGTTATGTCCCGTTTCAATTTGATTTTGTATGGGAGCCCCTCTTCTATAAATAGTGAGATTCTTGAAACTATTATACAAACCATCTCTGGCCCCAAAAACCCTCTGATACCAAGTTTCACTTCATTCCGACCGCCCGTTCATACGTGATGTTATCACAAAGATAGCGCCTCCATTTTTATATATAAGAAGTCAATTTTTCTGGAAAATTTTCGTAGATGTGTTCTAGCAAGCTGTTGTTAATATAAATTGATAATTTCATAGTGCTCGGTGATTGGTATGACAAGCATTCGTATGGACCTGATTTAGATAATTGACTAAATCAAACCGAAAAAATTTAAAAATTTATAAACTACCAACTTTTACAGAAAATTTAGTTGAGTTGAGAGCTTAAAATCAGTAGTAAATAGAAAAAAAATATTTTCGATATAAACTTTTCATAAAAAGATAGCCTTATTTATAACCTTTAATTTGATGTATAACACTTAATGACCGAAAGAGTGCTAGCAAAGTTATTCAAATATCTATGCCACAAATTTGATTTCATAAAATATTTTTCATTCAAGTTTGCTCCACACCAACTTGTGCACAAGAAAGGATATTTTATTCAATCAAGTACCCCATGATGGGGCCAGGAGTTAAAAAAAAGCGCGCGCTTTGATCAAGTTGTAAGCAAGTCCTCTTGATGCCACGTTTTGCAGGTTGCATGATGCTAAAACTTGATTGGAGACAACATTATGATTCAAAGAATGTGATGTGAATGTTTGAATATCTTTGCTTGTACTGTTGCGATAATTAAGTGTTATACATCAAATTAAATCAAATTTATATCGAAAATATTTTTTTTCTATTTACTACTGATTTTAAGCTCTTAACTTGTAAGTAAATTTTCTGTAAAAGTTGGTAGTTTATGAATTTTTAAATTTTTTCGGTTTGATTTAGTCAATTATCTAAAACAGGTCCATACGAATGCTTGTCATACCAATCACCGAGCACTATAAAATTATCAATTTATATTAACAACAGCTTGCTAGAACACATCTACGAAAATTTTCCAGAAAAATTGACTTTTTTCAATAAAACTTCCAGCGCACGCTGGAAACTTACTCAAATGAGCTCAAATTCGGCCATAGTTCTTGAAAATGAATGAGGATCAAACCCTGTAAGTGGCGTTGAGATCAGCGAAAAAAGCCGAAAAGTGAACTAGTCTAATGTATATGTATGTTTACAGAGAATGATATGTTTCA